>NC_049907.1:24544595-24659595 GCF_001411555.2 Juglans regia
ATATATACCCGTAGATGTTTGACATATATATATATATATATATATATTAACCTTAATTTTATTATAGTACTTATGCAAGTTTTCTATAAAATGTTTTTTTTTTAAATGTTTGCAGCTTCGTGAAACTGTACGCAGGACGTAGTACTACACATGTACCGGCACCATCTTTATAGGATAACTTAAATAATTATATGGTAATAATCCCAATTAAGCTTCATAGGCACTAAGAAGCGATTTTTTTGAGTACTGAATGACATATTCTCCTTCCTACATGATGGGGGACCATGCAATACTGATGGTCCGCTTGGAAAATAGATAAGGCAAGTCAAGGTTGTCGGCAAACTCTGGATAAGGTATGGAGTTTGGTTGTTCCCCTGATGAGTAGTGAAAGAGACTACGTAATGAAAAGAGGAAAAAAGGGAGCCTTTGTCTAGATAAATGTCTTAGAATTATATAAACCGATTTAATTAGATGAAAAATAAAAATAAAGAGTTCCTTGATAAGGCTTACTATAAATCTTATTTTGATTGTATTCTCGTACTATGTGTCATTTTATAGTTTTTTTTTAAATCCCATTTTAAATTGAGGATAGGAGTATGAATTTGAGCGTCTCAATAGCAGGTAGTCGAGCTTTGTTTATTTAATTTTTATTCAAATATGAGTTGAACTGATCATGTCTTTCATCTATCATAATTTTGTATTAGTGAATACTTAATTTAATAGACAAATCAAAATTATTTCGTTTTTATTCGAATATGAGCTGAACTCATGTTTTTCATCTATTATAATTTTGTATTCGCGAATACTTAATTTAATAGACAAATCAAACTCAATTCGAGTTTGATCAAGCTGATTTCGAGCCACTCATCTAGTAGTATATATAGTTTATTTACGGTACTGACCAATAATATTTTGTAAAATAATAATACTATTATAACTTAATTTTTCAAAACGAAAATCTTGTAGACGATTTTTCAACTTTCACAAGGCTCTTCTTTTTTTTTTTTTTTTTTTCACAAGGCTCTTCAATGATATATTACTAATACTTTTTGAATTTATTTAAGTTTTTTTCGTTTGAATTAAAGATTTATGAATTCAGATGATAATAATATTTTATTAAAAAAGTACTTGTGAAAAAAGTTATAAAATAAGTTTCATTTCTTTTTTAAAAAAAAAAAAAAAAAAAAAAAAAAAAGAAGACAGAGTTGTGACATAATTTTAAAAAGAAAAAAAGTTATGTTTTAGTCGTTTTCCTAATTGTGCGGTTGATCATTCTTGCGGCCCGCATGCGTTTACGGTTGAGTGTGATGTAACTATTTTAGTTTAATTTTTTTAAATATTCTTTTAAGATTCTTAATTATTAACAAAAAATATAAAAAAAATACATAATTTTACTGATAATTTTTTCTTTGATAAAATTAAAAAAATAAAATAAAATGTATGAACAATAAGATTAGGGATCCAAAAAAATAAAGCAATCATTCAGCATTTTCAGTTATTACTCGTCTATCACCATTAATATTGCATTCAATTGATGCGTCTTTTTCGTGAAAGAGAGATTTATAAGATTGGCTCCACCTTCGAAAGTTGAGTTTTTAATTGCCATTTAATATTTTTTGTCATTTTGTCAACAACATTCCAACAACCGTTGAGGCGAAGGGATCAATAGATGGACCCGCGGGTAATACAGATGGGTTTCTTTCGTGATTGTGACCGATTAAGATTATGATCCTGACATCATAAAAATTTAGAATATTTAATAATATATATATTATTTTTATAAAAATATCTCTAATTTAAAATATTGTTATGTAAAATTAACTGATAATTTTTAAATATTACAAAGTAGTCTAAAATTATTACACATTAATATAAAATTATTATAAATTAATCTAAAAATATGGCAAATAATTTGAATAACTTAGGAATAAGAATGTTACAAATTACAATATATATATATATAATAAATAATAATAATAATAAAAAAAAAAAGGAAATGGAGGCGGAATGGTGCATGTGTTTTGATTTTCATATTATAATAAATAATAAATAATAATCAATTTTAATGAAATTCACAAAATACTATCATTCACAACACAACTCAACCAATTTTAACATCCAAACGCAAGTTGCTACTGCCGGAGGCTACTTGTGTTTATCATCTGTTATTTATATCACATTGATTTTAGGGTTAATTAAAAAATAGATACCTAAATTTTCATATTTTAATCATTTGGAGCTTCAGGTTTTAACTTTCACAAAATTAATATGTGAGTTTTCAGGTGTTTAGTGTTTACATTAATTTAAGGCCTCCATCAATCTTCCTTTAAAAAAAATAAAAAGAGGGTTGTATTAGTATGTTTGTTTTCAATTAGCTAACGCAAATGAGATTAGTTGAGATTAAAATTAAAAGTTGAATAAAATATTATTAGAATATATTTTTTTAATATTATTTTTATTTTGAGATTTAAAAAAATTGAATTGTTTATTTTATTTTGTATGAAAATTTGAAAAAATTATAATGATTAGATGAGAAGAAATGAGTTGAGAGGAGTTGTGAAAACAAGCAAGGAGCCCGTTTGGATTGAGAAATCATCTCATCTCATCTCATCATTACAATTTTCTCAAATTTTCACATAATATACAATAAAAGTTTTAACTTTTTCAAATTTTAATTCAATTTTTTTAAAATTTTAAATAATAATAATATTAAAAAATAATACTGTAATAATATTTTTTTTAATTTTTAACTTTTATCTAAAATCACATCATCTCATCTCACTATTCAAACAAGACAAGCTTTTGATCACATGCATGGTGGGACATTGGAAATTTTGAACATCCAACTTGTTGTTCCTGCTTAAGTGAGCTGTAACCCTTCTAAAGCCTTTACATATTATTTAGAGATTTGCAAAACTAATATTGTTGCCAAATTGTATTTCGCAAGATCTTCATGTAATAAAACAACTGCTTTGGGACATGAGTAGTGCTGTCAATAACGAGTAATGTTACATATAATCGTGGAGAGCGTAAGCGTCACGCAATCATTTAAAAAAAGAGTGTGGTCCACTATTAAAAAATTAATTTTTTTTTATATGGGCCTCGTATTTACTCACTTTTTTCAAAAAGATTGCGCGGCGCTTAGACACTCTATGATTGCAAATATCATTTCTCAAAACTATATATGTCATCTGTTGTACGTAGTGTTTTATGCTTTTGACGTCACACACTACAACAAAAAAGAGCTATTGGGACAATTTTTGTTTGGAACAAAATGAAAATTGTTCCAAAAAAATGAGATGTATGGACGAATTTCAAATTTCATTCCTAAAAAATGACAGAAGGTGTTTACCATTCGAATATGTTCGAACGTTATATTTGGGGATGAAAAATTTGTTCCTAATAAGATAACTGTTCGAACATAATAAAATAAACATTCGAAAGAAAATTATATATGGTTAGACAATAACTTGGAGCGTTAAGTGAAAAAAGTTAGTGGGACATTGACTTAACGTTCGAACAACATACAAAAACGTTTGAACTTTAAGGTTAAACATTGTTCGAACATATATTATTTATGATCGAACAATAAATTGGAAGGTTAAATTAATAAATTTTGGCGGGACATTGACTTACCGTTCGAATGGTAAGTTAATCAATGTTCGAACTTAAAATAAAGTGTTCGTGATTAGATGAATGCTACTTCGCATATTTTAAAATTATTTATTCTTAATTTTATTTTTGTTAAACTAATTGAGTTGTTTTACTTATCATCTATACACCACATATTTGTTACAGGAAAAAAAGTAAAAATAAAATAAAATAGGTAAAGTGTCATGTGGTGTGTAATGGGGATGAAGTGTAGAATTATTCTTATATTAACTAATCATTTATGTAAAATTTATCAATTAAATAATATGAATAATATAAATCAATATTTAATTTAGAAAAGACAAAAAATATTTAATTTATAATTAAATCAAATTTGCAAAACACCATATATTGTCCATACCAAAAACCAAAAAAAAAATGTAAATAAAAGATAAAAACTACTAAGATCCTAACTCTCTGCACACATCCTCAATTGCAGCTAAGTGTGTTTCTCTCTGTGTCAGTCGAGTATTGATCGTGACCTGAGTTGTAGTAATGACATCAATCTCTATATGTAACTCAGAGATGCTAGCACCAATCTCTGTACGTAACTCAGACATGGCAGTATGGACCTCCGTACACACTGCATGGAGGTCCGCACTGCATCGATCACTGCTGGTCTCTGCAAGCACTATATCGGTCATCTCCTCACGAGTAGCTTTGCGTGATGCGTCGGCCTAGGTAGATGCCTCACCAGCAGATACTCCACGATCTTCCGGATGTGCATCTCTCTGAGTATCAACCCGGTCTGGAACAGGTCCACGAAGACGAAGTCTCAAGTGTCTTGTGCTTCGTGACATGGTGGTGCTGTTGATCGGTCTCATCGTCTCCCGTTTACACTCAACAACATCTGGCACGACTTCGGCATCTAACAGAAATCGGGTGATCATGATCCTGAATGGCTTTCCTATCGAATATATACCCCACTAGGTCGATAGGAAAGCCACGAGTGACGTGTATCATAAATTTCATCCAATCCATGCCAACCTCTGTCTTGTGCTGCCAAGGGTCAATATTATTGGTGATTATCAAATTCATGATCTTTAAGAAAGAAGATAGATCTACCACTTGATTTTTTCGTCCCATCATACAGTGGAATATCTGAACCAACAACCAAGTCCCTCACCTCATGATCAGCATGGGCATCGAGCTCATCGGTATAAACTGATCCTTGTCCTAAGCCATCTCCGCATCACCCGAAAGATTAGACTCTCTAGGCACCATGTTCGGATATGCATCGCACAATTTAGGAATATTGAGAAATTCAGCAAGTCCATCCGCTGAAAATATAACTGGAGCTCCTCGGACAGAGATCGTGTATGCCCCTCCATCATCTGGGCTAGCACCACCGAGCTGTTTATAGAACTCAGCGCCGATGTCAATATAAGACACAAGCTCCCATGCTTCTTTCCTCTAATTTAGGATTGATGTCCAACCACGATCGCTGAAGACTGGTTGTAGGGAATGACCCTCCCAGATAAGAGTCACGAAGTCAGAGATATTCACCTGCCACTATAGCAAAATAGTCCTCTCTCGAACTGTTTGGATGGAAGGTTCACCTGGTCTGCCACGCTTACATCCCCTATAAGAAGTTATCAACCTGAAATGTAAAAAACAAAATATCTATGCAACATTAGTGATGAAATGTAATAAATAAATATTCACAAAATTATATACTAATAGCAATTTAATAAATTAATTAATAGAACAATAAAATACGATAAAAATAAATTAATTATTAGTAATTTAATATTTAAAAAATGTGATAAATATTATAGTAATTTAATGATAATATAATGTGCATTAACATTTAATTGATAGAAATGCAAAATGTGATAAAAATAAATTAATTAGTTAATATTAATTAGAATATAATTATTATTCTAATTTAATATTTAGTAAATGTGATAAATATTAATATTAATTTAATTATAACATAATGTGCATTAACATTCGTGTTTGGTTTGTACTGTTCGAGCAGATACACTAGTGTTCGAATAGTAAACATCGTTTTTGGTCCATATCGTTCGGACGCAAACTAATAGCGTTCAAATAGTAACTGAATCAAATGCAGTAATAGTTGAGTCAACTCAGTGGCTATGAAAATCCATAGAATCCATCGATTCTATGGGTTCTTCTACAAATCAAATACTATACTTCATTTCTTTCAAATTTACCGTATTATTTACCATTCAAAAGGTATTTATTTCAAATTTAGTAAATATCTACATTATTTAATATATTATAGTATATTATAATTAGTATCTGCTAATTAAAATATATATAGTAAATATAATTAGAATATAATTAAAATATATTATGGCATAATATAGTAAATATCTATATTAGTATATGCTGCACCTAGGGTGCTCCGCTTTTTCATGAATATTTCTCTTGTTTCTTTTTTTCGAATATTGTGCCTAGGGTTCGCCCATGGCGGCTCCCCCTCTAGTGGTTTCCACACTGGTGGGGACTCATGAGGATGGTGCTGATTCGAGGTCCTATCTCCTGGCGGTATCCAACCAGGTGGTTTCCTCCTTCAAGCTACCTATGAGATACCCTGTGGATGTGAATGGTGAGCTGGGATTTATTTTCTCCGATGTCGAGATGTCTAAAGCGGCTGAAGATTTTTGTTTTGCACTTGTTCTTAAGTTTATGAGGGCACGACCTTCTATTGATATGATTAGGACGAACATAATCCAATCGTGGGGTTTGTGGGAGGCGCCAACCATCAGTTTCATGGATGACTTTCACGTCCTCCTTCAAGTGAAATCTGATCGAGACTTCATGCATGGATGGGCCAGAGAGGGAAGGATGATTCAGGGCCACGTGTTTCGTTTGTTTCGTTGGATGGAGGATTTTGATCTACGGAAAGAATCCTCCCTTGCGCCTCAATGGATATTTTTACCACATCTGCTTATGCATATGTACAGGTGAGATTGTTTACAGATTTTGGCGACTCGTTTTGGGAGATTTTTAGGCATGAACAATGCCACTTTGCACAGGACAAGAGCATTGGGGGCAAGGATATGTGTGGAGGTTGATTTATAGGAGGAACCAGTCCAGGGATTTCCGATTGTGGTATCTAATAATAAGATGATTTGGCAGGAAGCCCGTTACGAGAAGCGCGGGTTTTATTGTTCCAAATGTTACCGTCAAGGACACACTGTTTACGCAGTTTTAAATTAGTATTTTAATCCCCCATCGTTAGATCGGTTTGTAGATCCCAAGACAAAGGGACTGGGTTAAATACCCAGACCCCTCTTCCTTCTCCCTCACCTTTCCCTCCCCCCTCTCTCTCCTCCCTCTTCCTTACGTTGCACGCCCCTCCCCCCGCAATGGCCTGGCCTCACCATCACCACCACCGGCGTCCCCTCATGCCGGCGAGCAAGTCAGCTACCTCCAACTGCCCCCACGCGCAGCCCTCTCTCTCCCCTAAGGTAAGTAGCCGAAATGGGTTTTTAATCCATTTCTCCTCCTTGCACCGCCATGTGCGGCCACCAAGCTCTTCCATGCGCTTCCCCATCCCTCCCCCTTCCTCCTCCACATGACCCAAGGCCCATAGCCTCCCTCCACCGCACGGGCTCTCTCCCTCCTTCACGCACGAGTTCTACCACTTCCACCACCGTGTGCCGCCACCAACGGTGTCCAGCCACCCTCATGAGCCTCCTCTGGCCACTGAGGACCTCCCCTAGCCTCCCCATGACCAGTCGAGCCCCCTAGCCTCCACACGCACCCTCACTCTCCCATGGCTTCTCCTCCATCATGTGGCCATATCCGCCACCGTAGGCCACTGTGGCGCCACCCCAGCGCCACCACAAGCTCCACCAGCAACCCCTAAGCCCCTCCATGGCTAGCCACGACTAGCCAAGCCCCTCTCTATTTTCCATGCCTTGAGACCCATGATCTTGGCTCCTCCACGAGCTGCCGTGTCTCCGATGTGTGCCACCTCGGCACCACCACGAGACCACCACTCCAGGACCACGACCCGACCCTCCTATGCCTAGACCCACACCTCTAGCCACCTCCAATGGCCAAGGCAGCTATTGTACGTGGCTAGCTGCCACTGTGCATGGCTAGATACGCCGTGTTACGCCCCTCGCTACCATCACAAGGCCACCGTGAGCCCTTCCAAGACCACACTTAGCTATCCAAATGCCCGAACAACCACCTTACGCGGTATAGCCGCCCCGTACGTTCCTTCCAACGTCATCGACTATGATGGTCAACGAGCAACGCACGGGTTATCCTGTCGATGGTATAACCCTCTATCCCTCGTTATTTATATTAAATGTTAGTTGATTAGGTTGTGGACTGTGCTGTTCGTATTTGTGGAGTTCATTGTGTTGTGATCTACTGTGTAGTGAAGTGTTGGACATATCTGTGTAGTGCGCTGTGAAGTGTTGGGCGTAGTTGGGAAGTGTTTTGTGAAGTGTTGTGGACTGTGCTGTGTAGTGTGGTTATAGAGCATGTGCTGAATGAGTGTCATGGTGTTGTGTGGATTGGGAAGAGAGTACGTACTCTCATGGTGTAGTGTGGAATGGGAAGAGTACACGCTGAGTGTACTCTATGTGGCATAGCGTGTGTAAAGGGAGTACACGTGGGGTGTACTCCATGTAGTGGTGATGTGGCATAGAGTGTATGAAGGGAGTATACGTGGAGTGTACTCCATGTGGTGGAGTGATGCACCATATGGCGGGTACGCCATAATGGTGATGTGGCATAGCGTATGTGAAAGGAGTATACGTGGAGTGTACTCCATGGGGTGCAACAACATACCGTGTGGTGTGTCGCGGAGATAAGGATGGTTGTGTGATTGATGGGCGTAGAACGTGGTGAGTTGTGTCGGGAACTGTCGAACAGTGTCCCGAGGTAGCTACGATGTGGCCTGTAGTCTGAGGTGACAGGTGTCATTGTAATTGACTTATGGCTGGGAGTACGGGTGTAGTAGCAGAACAAGTATAAGAGTAGTGCAGCGGAAGCATGACTGGGCAACGTCACGAAGTGACATAGTTACCAACAGTCGTGCTTGTGATGGGTGAGGTGTTAGTGTAAGAATGGCATAACGGGAACGTGACAAGATGTCACGATGTGACAGGAGTACGTGAGGGACCGTACTCGTGATGAGTTAGGAGTTGGCATAGGAATGGCATAGCAGGATGTCAAGTGACGTGACAAGGTCACGGTGTAGCTTGGGAGTAGTCTCGAGCTATATGACGGGATGTAAGGCATAGTTGTGAATGAAGTCTTGTCATGTTAAGTATTGGGATGAACTGTCAAAGGAGATGGGTAGCATGAAAAGTCATGCTAGCCGGGTTAAGAGAAGGTTGGTATCGGAGTATGGTGGTTGTTTACACAAGTAGGTGATCAACATGTTATATGTTGATCTTAGGTGATAAATGGGTAAGGTACATGTGTAAACTGGTGAGACACATGTACTGGACGGATTCACCATATGTAATGGGTAATCTGTCCTAAGCATGGTTACACGGTGCTTAAGTCTCAGAGTTGGCTTAGAGCCATGTGGCTTGTATGGATGGGAATGAGGATTTAGTATGGGCTAAGATGCACGAAGGCAATAACGGGTGTATTGTCTAGGATCGGGATGCGTGATCTCGTAAGTCGGAATGTGTTAGTAGGAAAAGTAAGTCAGAAGTCCTAGTGTCTTAATCCTAAGGTGAATTATGAGTTTACCCTAGTGAATGAGCACTCGAAGTTGAACGTCGAGTTTGGAAGAAGTAGTGACCGTGAATGGACCCCAAAGGTCTTAACATAGTCAAGGGCACGTAAGAGCACGGGATAGAAGGAGAGTGTTCTAAGTGAAGTGTTTCTCTATTTCTAGTTTAAGTTGCTTATGCATTAGATAGAGAATGACGTCAAGGTTATGTGTATGCATGTAGGTTGCCATCTGACACGCGCATGAACAGACTGCATGGTATGAAAGTAGCATGGAGTCCAGGTAAGTATTGCGTTCATACTCTTCTAGAGTTTTCTAAAAGATACGAAAATGAAACCGAAATGCTTTTCTTTACGATGCATTACTAAACGACACGAAAGATGTTTTACGAAAGAAAAAACTAAGTGTTCAAAGGTATACGTATGTACGACCCTCCTCGGTAGCCCCTTTTTACGCACCCAAAGTATTAATTGTACGCATGTGAATGGATGACTATACGATGTATCTATTGTATGTATTTTCCAAAGAAAATCAATGATGAGGCTGAAGCCTCGAGCTTAAACTGATGCTTTTATGGATCCTATGAACTGATACTTTTATGAGTGCCATGAGGTGATGCTCATGGATGCCATGAAAGAGGACGTTTAAGGTGATGCTTGTGGATGCCATGAAAGAAGACATTTAAGCCCATGTATGTTTTTAAATGACGTTTTCAAACCATGCTACGAACTTATGCTTTTATGGATGCCATGAGGTGATGCTTATGGATGCCATGAAAGACGACGTTTAAGCCCATGTATGTTTTTAAATAACGTTTTCAAAGCATGCTACGAACTGATGCTTTCATGGATGCCATGAGGTGATGCTTATGGACACCATGAAAGACGACGTTTAAGCCCATGCTTTTTAAAATGCCCTATGAATTGATGTTTTATGGATGCCATGAACTGATGCTTATGGATGCCATGAAAGACGATGTTTATGATGCCAAGAACTGATGCTTTTATGATGCCATGAACTGATGTTTACGGATGCCATGAAAAGACGATGTTTAAACCCATGCTTTTAAAAGATGTTTTTCCATGAATTGAAAAGATAGAGCTGAAATGAACTGAAAGTTTAAGCCCATGTCTTAAACGATGTTTTTTTCATGAACCGAACGGTTAAATGAAAGGGATTGAACTGAAAGGACTGCATGAAAGAAAGGACTGAAATGAATGAATGCTTTAATGTATGAAAACACGTAACGGCTACATGAATGAATGAAAAGGGTACCAATGAATGGGCAGATTGCAATGCCGGGTAAGTAGTACTGGTAGTGCACCCAGTGCTACCCCCTGACTGAAAAGGGATTCCCAAACCATGGCCACAGGCGGAGTCCGGGTCCAAAGGAGGACCGCTAACCCCAACACACAAGGCGTAACAGTGTGTACTGGCCTATGAAAGTGATAAGAAAGAATGTATGTATGAATGCATGAATGCACCGCACTCTTGAAGAAGTGAAGGCACTGAAGGAATGCATCAAACTCTTTAAGAAATGAAGGCACTAACGGGAGACATGTTTTATGAAAAGGAAGCCCATGTTTAAAAGAAAAACCCCGTCCAGTGACGTTTTCAAAAGAATGCACGTATGCATGTATGCATGTACGTATAGTATTTATGAGTGATGAATGCATGAATGAAAACCTATGCTGTTATATTTTAACTGTATGAAGTAATGCTTACGAGTCATCAACTCATTTTAGTTTTTATGCATGCCCCTCCCCCATAGGAACTGAATGGTCAGGACGGACACGGCCCATAGGGAAGAGCACATAAGTCTAGGCATGAGTTTTTATTGTATGAGAAACCTTTTTATTGTAAGATTAATATTTTCCGCTGTAAACCCCTTTTTATTTTATAAACGTAGAGTCTTGCATCTTGGGTATGTAAGTGAAAAGTTTTAAATCGGACGGTAATTCCCGTCGTCTTTTCTAAAAACATTTTATAAAAAATCCCACCAAAAGGACGGACATTACACACATCTTTTGCTGATTCACATTCCCAAAGAGCATGAGAAACTGTTTCAGAAACTTTTTTACAAATGGGATAGGCATCATCTTTTGTCACTTTTCTGTGAAACAGGTTCAGCAAGGTAGGTAAGGCATTTTTGCAAGCTTTCCATATGAGAATTTTAACAACATTAGGGACTTGCATCTTCCAATTAACCTTCCATGATTCACTCCTCTCCCTCCCTTTCGAAGATTCCCCTTCTTTTTGACTGAGTAGCTCCTACTACAGCAAATAAGCACTCTTAACTGAGTGTACCCCATTCTTAGTATAGGCCCACACCATCATGTCCTCCCTCCCAACAAAACTGAAAGGAATGGACTTGATTCAAGTGACAGAAGTTGATGAGAACAGGTTAGAGATAACATCCTCATTCCACACATTGAGCACAGGATGGATAAGTTCTGCCACCCTCTCGAGTCTCAATCCTTGTAGCATTTTGAGCCTGACTTTCAATCACCAATTTGCTTAAATCCGTGAGCCACCTGTCCTCCCATATCCTAATTTTTTTTTTCCATATCCAACTCTCCATATTAGACCTTCTTTTAACAATTTATGCCTTGCCATAAGACTCCTCCATACAAAAGAGGGCCTGGATCCCGATTTGGCCTCTAGAAAATGTGTATGGGGGAAATACTTGTATTTAAGCACCTTGGCTACCAGAGAATTAGGGTTTTTTAAAATTCTCCAACATTGCTTTGATAACATAGCAATATTGAAGGACTTGAACTCTCTAAACCCCAATCCACCTTGATCTTTTCCTTTCCCCAGATGACTCCATTTTACCCACCGGATTTTAGTCTTGTCTTCATTGTAACCTCACCAAAAATTTCTTAGTAACTTAATTCAGCTTCTGTATAATGGAATGAGGCAGCGGGAAAATCCCCATCCTGTAAGTGGGAATGGCCTCTAGCATAGCCTTCACCAATGTTTCCTTTCCAACAGCTGGTAAAAACTTAGATCTCCAATTTGTAACTCGAGCCCATGTTCTGTCAATGAGTGAATGGAATGCAGCCATTTTCTTTCTTCCTACAATAGCTGGAAGTTCCAAGTATTTTCCAAGGGAGCTTTGGGATTTGATCCTAGCAATCATCAAGATGGCATTATGATCCTTAAGAGGTGTGTTTCTGCTAAAGAGAATATTTGTCTTCTCTTTGTTTAACATCTGACCAGACCCTTGTCATATGTCTCAAAGATATGGAGAATCTTTCACCACTCTAGTGAGTTTGCTTTGCAAAAGTGCAAACTATCATCAGTAAAGAATAGGTGGTTGACATGGACTACTCCCCTCCCAACTGGCACACTTGATATACTGCCCAATGCCTCAGCTCGATACAACATACATCATAAGGCTTCAACACAAATAATTAAAAGGTAGGGAGAAAGAGGATCTCCCTGCCTTAGACCTCGAGATGGATGAAAGGCCTATTGAGGATCACCATTTACCAAGATAGAATAGGAAACAATAGAGAGGCAACCCCTAATAAGATATATCCACTTGCCATCAAATCCCAATTTCCTCATCACAGCTTCAAGAAAATACCATTCTATCCTGTCGTAGGCCTTGCTCATGTCCATCTTTAGTGCCATAAATCTAGATTTTCCTTACATTTTTGAGTTCATAACATGTAAAATTTCATAAGCAATTAAAACATTGTCAGAAATTAACCTGCCAGGAGCAAAGGCACTTTTGTTAGGAGAGATAATATGAGGCAACACAGTTTCAAGCCTATTAGCTATCATCTTAGCTACCACTTTATAAATGACATTGCATAAGCTAATAGGCCTAAAGTTAGAAGCTTTTTTTGCCTCTTTTAGCTTTGGAATCAAGGTAACGTAGGTGTCATTAACACCCTTCAAAGAACCACCATTATTGAGAACATGCAAGGCAAAGCCGCAAACTTCTTTGGCTACATTCTCCCAATGAGTTTGGTAAAAGTGTGCAGGGAAGCCATCAGGTCCAGGGCACCTTAGAGGATTCATTTGGAACATAGCATCCTTCACTTATTCTTTTGTAAATTGCATAAGCAGACTTTTGTTCATGTCATCTGTAACTTTTGTATCCATTCCTGATATATAGCTGTCAATAGCAGTAGGATTAGATGAAGTAAATAGGTTGATGAAAAGCCCTGAAAAGAGATCACCAATCTGTTTCCTTTCTGTATCTGCATTCCCATATTGAATCCACCAGTTGCCTTATTGAGTTTGCTTTCCTTCTTTGAGAGGCATACAAATGGTAGAAGGTTGTATTTCGATTACCAAATTGCAACTAATGTTGTTTTACTCATTGCTTCCACTTGAGTTCCTCCTCAGCAAGATGTAATTCAATGTCCTCTTGATGCTGCTATACATTACTTAGGTGAGTGCCATCTCCACTATCCCCAAACCAACAACAACTTTCATTTTCTTCTTAGGGCTGGATTCAGAGATGAGATGAGATAGTTTTAGTTGAAGATGAAAGTTGAAAACAATATTGTTAGAATATTATTTTTTAATATTATTATTGTTTTGAGATTTGAAAAAGTTGAATTGAGATTTGAAAAAGTTGAATTGTTTATTATATTTTTTGTTGGAATTTGAGAAAGTTGTAATGATGAGATGAGATGAAATGAAACACTTTCCGAATCCAAATGGGGCTTTAATGTACTGAGAGTTTTCCTTTGGTTGTAAGATGTCATCTTCTAAAGATCCTTTTGACAATTAAACATCCTCTTCCTAATAAGCACATCAGCTGAGTCACGATTACAAATATGTAGCCAGGCTTCCTTAACTATGGAAGATGACTCCTCCCTCAATGTCCGAGCAACCTCATATCTGAATATAAATTGTCTATTCCTTGCCTACAACTCCTTATTGCACATAATCAATTGAAGAGCGGTATAATTAGATTTAGGGAACATTTACTGCCACTCAGTATCAACTAAAGCTCTATCTAGCTTTAGCCAAGAAAGCACCAGGTAAACTTTGGTCCTTTTGTATAAACGCCATTCAAAGAACACCACTCAATTGCAGCCTTAAATTGGCCCATCTATCTAAAAGGTCTGATGCTAGCCCCCACTTTCTCATTTTGACTAATGATCATTAAAATCCCCCACATAGACCTAAGGTCTTGTTTAAGCATTTTCATGAGTGCCAAACTCTGCTCCCTCTTAGACATCTCTAGATGTCCATAGAAACTTGTGAACATCCATTTCTAATTGCCATGGTGCTCAGAAATAATTGCATTGATGTGCCATCTTGTATAGCTGCTAATAGCGACATTAAAATCTGCTTTCTAAAGTAGTGCAAGACCACCACTTTTTCCAAGGCTATCTACTATCAAACAAGCATCAAATTTCAGCTTAACCCTTATTGCCTCCATTTTTTCTTTATTACAGTTTGTGTCCTTAAAAAAACCACATTGGGGCACTTCTCCTTAATCAATAGACTGAGGACCCTAACTATCTAAGGGTTCCCAAGTCTTCAGTAGCTCCAACTTAAGCAACTCATTGGTTTTGGCAAGGTTGGACACCTGCCGCTGCCAATTGAGATTGAGTGAGCACTCTTGCATTTGATCCATTTTTCTGTTTTTTAGAAACATTCCTTCCATCAACATCATCTTCTAAACCAGTCACAAGACTTATGTTTTGAGACCTTATTCCATAATGGTGGCCTGGGGTACTTGTTTGATTCTGAGCTTTCCTTTTCCATTTGGTTTCCCTTTTGTGCCCCTTGTCATTATAGCCATCTATAATCATAAAATTCTGCTCACTTTGAATGGGGTCAACACCTTTATTTTGGTCATTATTACTAGCATCAAATTCCTTAATCAGAGGAGGATTGGAATAAACTGGTCCTGGGACCCAAGATGACAAATTTCTAAATTGGAAAGAATTTCCTCTGCAGCCATGATTCCAATAGAATCAAAACCCATATCAGAGACCCCAAATCTTTCCTTGTTGCCAACTGTAGACCCAACAGCCCCCTGAGTGAGCTCCTTTGATTGATATCTTCTCTCCACTTTAAATCTTTGACCCTTAGATTGCTCCTCATTCCTAGGCAGGGAACTTTCCATATTAACGACTGCAGACCTTATCTCTTCGACTGAATTTGCCTCTTTTCCAGCAGAACTTGAATTCTTACCAACTTTGACATTATTTCCTTTCCAAGCTTCATCTTCCTCCAGTCCCCAAGAACCTCGAGAATTGCCATGATCTTTACTGCCATTGTTCATGGAAGATGATTTAGAAACTAGTTTCTGGGATAATGCTCTAAGCCAGACTCCATATTGACTTTGGGTCCCACTATACAAGGATTTTCCACCATTCAACTATTCACACCCATTAGCACCATGTTTAATAGTACCACAATTAAAACAAAAATTAGGGAGTCTTTCATACTTAAAAGAAATCCTACATTTACTCCCTAGAACATTGATCAACATGCCACCCATGAGTGGCTTTGTGATCACAACTTTTACTCTAAGATATGGACCTCATCCAATCCCATCGTCATCAGTGTCCACATCCTCCACCAGTCCAATATTACTACCAATAAGCCTACCAATATCTTGAGTCATCGCTCCTAAAGGAATATTGTGAAGCTGAATCCACATTGATTCAGTAGAGAATGTAATTTCTTTAGGTGCAACATGACCATCAAAAGTAGTCAAGCATAACAAATTACAATCAAAGGTCCAAGGCCTACCATTCATCACTTTTTGAAGGTCTACTGCATGCTGAAACTCAATGACAAATAGGTTGGAACCAACCTCCTTGAACTGTATTCTCCCTTTTGCCTTCCACACAGTCTGCATGGTGGATTTGAAAGCCTCCCCCATTGACACTCTTCTCATCCACTATGAGTCCAACAAGGCAGAGTTTCCCTATCCATGAGGCAAAGTTCACCCCATTTTTCAATCATATCATCTGCCCTCGTAGCAAGACGTCACTTATGACTCACTCTCAATAAGAAAAGAAGAAGAAAAAACATGCAAGAAAAGAAAAAAACCAAACCAGCCTCGTCTAAGAAGGAGACACTCTTGCCTAAAGCAAACAACCTCCTCAGCTCTCACTAGGAGACTTTTTGCGTCTAATGAAGTCTCGTTCAAATAGAAACTTGAATTGTTGAATGATCAATGATACGATACTATATATATGATACTACATATATAATCAAAAAGCCTTGTTAGAAAGAGAACCTCCAACTTCTCTCTAAAAACCCACTCAAACCGCCTCCTTCCCTCCAACCCAGAATTTTCTTCTAGTATGTCTCTTCCCAAGTCTATGTTTTTTTGTTTTTGTTTGTTTTTTTAGGTCAAATAAAGGAGAAAAGCCAATTTGAGGGTTTCCAGTGGCCAACGTCCTACACGTGCCCCACCATGGGTTTTCTCAACCGCTGATCTTCCAGACTACCGAATGCAGCACCAAAAGGAGAGGCGCGTAGTACACAAGCGTTGGTGATTGTGCGCGCGTGACTTCCACGTGCCACCGTGAGAAGGCTTCTGCTGCCGCCACACGCGGCATTTCTAGGGCCAGCGACTCCGGTATCTTCAAGATCGAATGTCCGACATACTCCTAGAGTGGCGCTTGTCCTTCACGCACCACTACAGCCTCCTTGCCCAGTGTATTTTTGCTTTTTTTGCAGTGTTTTCAAGTGTTTGTAATTTTATTCTTTGTTTATATTAGGAAATAAAAGAAATAGGCTATTGGACTTTTGTCCATAGTAGGAGAACCCCCTCCTCCAAAAGAGGAGGGGGGGGGGGGGTGTTTTCCTTCTCCTCCTTAGGAGGATGGGGTGGTTTTTCATTCACCTCCTTTGGAGGATGGGGGTTGGATACCCTTTCCTCCTTTGGAGGTGGGGGATGGTTATCTCTATTTTTTACAGAGAGTGATACTCTCAGACAAAACAATTTTATTAGTAGAGAGTTTTTAGAAGTTAAGACAATGCCCGTGGCAAAGAAATTTATGTGCGGAGAAGCTTCCAACAGATGAGTAGTTTGGCTTGTAATATGAGTTTATCTCTGTATTGACCCGTCACAGTTGTAACTTCAATTTCATGAATGAAATGAAGTCTATTTCCTATACAAAAAAAAAAAAAAAAAACAAATACTATAGATATGATACTATATATTACTAATATATATGGTACTAGATATTAATAATATATATGATGCTATATATTCCTTTATACTTTACTATACTATACTATATATAATACTCTATATATGTTACTACATAATAATTAGTTGAAACTATATATTACTAAACTATAGTATCATATATATGCTATATTATATTATAGTATACTATTACTTAAAACGTATAATGTAAAAAACAAATATAATTAAACATTTAGTAATGAACATTTGCACGGTATATACTTACCATTCGAATGTTATATTAGCGATTGATCATTTTAGCCATGAAGAAAAATGTTCAAACATTATCTAGGACTTTTGGTGCCTCCTGAAATAGTGGCTAGAATGTATCCCGCCAATCCATGTGTAACACCCGGACCCAATCAAGCCCAATTTTTATTTATTTTAGTTCATTTTATTTTATTTTATTTTTATTTTCTTCACACGTTTATTTTTTTCACGCATGTTTTATTTTGTTTTCTTTCTCTTTCCGTCTATATCTCTTAATTCCCGTAAGTTTTCCTCTCGTACACTCCATGCATACACACGCACAACTCAGTTTCCGCATGCACGTCTCTCATGCACGTTTTAATCAACTCAGTTACCTTCCTTTCTTTTCGCATCTAGGGTTTTAATCAACTCAATAAATGCATGTTTTTCTCCTGAAAAAGTAGTAGCCGCAGCAACCCACGCATAACTCCCTCTAGTTCACTGTCTCTCCGTGTTTGCGGTTTAGCACTCGTCAACCATGCCAGTCCTCCCCACAAATAAACAGCGACCACGTTTCCTCCGCAGCAACCCTTTTCCACCGTAAACGACCATCGCCCAAGGCCCAAAGCATCACCATAGCCACGTCTTCTCCTCACTGTGAGACCTTCCCCTCAGTGCAGCCGTGCAACATCAAGTCACTGGCCAAGCCCGTAGCGCAACACAGGTTGAATCTTCGTGACGCTGCTACACGGCCACACGAACTCATAGACAGCAACTCCTCCTTGCAAGCAGCGTACCACCCTCCAAGCCGTCCTCACCTCCACGGAAGGCCAAAACCACCGTCGCCCAGCCGTTGAAGGAGGAACACACGGCATACTCTGTTTTTCCACTCCCGAAACAGAGCAGTTTTTGCTCAAGCCGTTCCACTGAGTTCCTCCGCTGGCCTCTCCATCTCCCGGGGCCCCTCGGTTTTTCAGCCACGTTACACCACCGAAACCACCGCACGTAGCTCCCGACCAGTCGCACGGCTTCGTGCTGTCCCACGGTGAGCTCTCTCCCCTTCCGCATACCATACTCTCTCATCGTGTTTCTCTCTCTCACCGTGTTGTTCTCTCTCTCTCTCTCTGTGCTCTGCCGAGTTCACCACCTTCCACCGCACCGAGCTCCGCACCCACCACCGCCAACCTCAGCCAGCTCCATGCGTTGTCGCACGTCCCTTCTCTCTCGGTGTGCCTCTGCCGCATAAACTACCTCACGTAGTATGAGCATGTTTTTAAATAACAAAGCTTACCGTATAGTTGGTCAAGCATATATTATTTGAGGTAAGTTACATCTTTACCCTTTGAGTAAAAGGTGTAGTGGCGTGATTTAAACTTTTAAATATGTATTAGTGTACTCTATTTTATTTTTGCTTACAGAAAATCACTTATGTATTTTATCATGTTATTAAGTAAAGTTTTATTTTTAAAGTAAATAATATTGGTGTAATGTTATTTTTACATTTTAGATACGTTTTAGTCTATTTAAAAATAGTTATGGTTTATTTTAAAATATTGTGGGATAATTATATTTTTCAGTATTAAACTTCATAAGGTGTTTTCATTAATACATAGGTCTGACTTTTAAATATTTTTTTCATAGTTATTAAATCAACAGAGATGATTTTAGAAAGTGACGATTTGAAATTTTAGGTTTTGAGGATTTTAATAGGTTATTTTAGAAGCGTAGGATTTAATATCGAAATATGAGATTAATTGGAAATTTACGAGAGTTATATGATTATTTATAGGTGACGAGTAATTATTGTTCGACATTTTGAGGAAAATTCAGAAAAAAGCGAAGAAGTCCAGGTAAGCGGGGTTCCTATGCTAAACTTTGCATTAAAATAAAATGAGCTGAGGTTATTTTTGGAAAATATACATGTTTAATGTTGAAAAGAAATTTGAATTACCTCAGTTATTTGTTCTGCATTACTCATGAGATTCTGTTTAAGAAGAAATCATTTTCTGTCATGACTGATGTAGACATGAGCTTATTTTTGACATTCTGTTTCTGAATTTTGAAAAGAGAGCGAATATGAAATTCTGTGCATAAATTATGTTGTGATATGATTTTGTTCTGTTTTGAAGATTTTCTGTACTTTGATATGATCTGATGTGATTTCTGAAAACCTCTGGCATAACATTCTGTTTCTGTTTCTGTTCCGTTCTGACCTTACCACGGGTGTAAAACTGTGGCCTCTGTTCAGGTTGGTACCAACTTTTTCTGTTTCTGGTGCACCCACTTTGGAAACAAATTATTTTCTGTGTAGTCTTTCCTATGTGCACACTCGAGACTCCGAGAATAAATGAGGGAAAGATTCACATTTTGTTTCTGCTCAGTTAGCTACCGAGGTTTGCACAACCCTACCACGGGGGTTAAACATGGTATTTATTCTGATATCATAAGATAAGATGTGATGTTTCAGTTTATGCTATGCCAAAGGGATTTTGATTATGAATATTTTTCGAACTTTCGCTCTGATATTCTTGATAACATGTTCTAACGCTGCATTTTGAAAACATTATTCTGATTCTGCATTCTGAAAGAAAATATTTTCGTTCTGCATTCTGAACTCTGTAAATGCTCATGTTTACACACTAGTATATGTCCTCTGCTTACTGAGTTGTTGATAACTCACCCCTTATCTCCATATATTTTTTAGATAATTTTGATGGTTCAGCTGGAGAACAAGAGTACAAAGTTTAGCAAGGTGTGATGATCGTAGTGGAATAAGTGCCTGAGGATACAAATGCTTATTTGAGGGTTGTAGTTAGTAAACTGATTTATTTTTTGGGTATTTGATTTGATGAATTGAGGATGTTTTCGAGTTTTGGAGAATTTCTAATTTATGTTATTGGGGATTTCTTTATTGTCACCACAGAAGAACTTAGATTTTTGGATTGATTAAGGGGATTAATATTTTATGGGATTTTCTAGATTTTCTAGTTGTGTTATTTAAGTTAATTTTAAGTATTAAGAGTTAACTCTCCAGACCTTCGGGAACGGGGCGTTACACCATGAGCAGTGGAATAGCATTCGAAGGTACTTTAGTATCGTTTGAATGCTTGCACGAAAAATAGTCAAGCGGGAAAACTTGCGCGCTGAAATATTTTCACTTTCGACCGTCAAATATTGTTGTTCGAACACTCAATGAAAATTTAAACCCTTCCAGCCGCTGCCAGTCCCTCATTTCATCATTCTTCTCCTTCAACCCAATGCACAGTCTCCATTTTCTCTCCAAAGTCCTCCACAATCCTCCATTTTTTCTTCAAATAATCCTTCATTCTATGCACATTACAAAGAGGGTTGCACACTTGTATTGATTAAAGGTATGGTTTTTGTTAAACATAATTGTACATTAACTAATTTTCTTCATTGTATTGATTTTATAGTTTTTATATATATATATATATTGTGTAGATATTTATTGAAATGTTTGGAGTTGCACACCTATTATTTGAAGGTATGTTCGTGTTTTGTATATATAAATGATGCATTTGTGTATTTATCTCTATTGTGAATTGATTTGTGATGTTCTGGATTGATTTCTGAGATTGTGTTTTGTCTCTATTTCGCGTATGAAATTTGGATTGCAACTGTTCGAACACTATAGGTTCGAATGGTTGTACTCCTAATTTATATGTGCTGAAAAAAAAAATTATAAATAATATTTAAAAAATAATTCATACTTAAATTAAAAATAATAATTAAAAAATAATTAATGAAAAAACTATAATGTATAATTAAAAAATAAGTAATACTTAAATTATAATTAATACTTAAAAAATAATAAACATAAGAATTATTAATACTTAAATTAAAATGTTGGGTTCAAAAATAACTAACAAAAAAATTATAATTAATACTTAAAAAATAAATAATATTTAAATTATAAATAATACTTAAAAAATACTAAACATAATAACTGTAAAACAACTCTTAACATATTTAATTAGAATAGTTAGAATGAGAATAGTCTTAAAAAATACTTAATATTTAATGTGAAAATGGTATAAAACAATAGTAAAAATACATATTACTTAAAATACATTTAAAAATATTGTATAATTGTATTCTCGTATCTTGCATTGTTGTTGTGTGATATTATTGTATTTGTATGTCACATCGAAATAACCCTTAGACCCGATCGGGAGTTATCAATCATGTTGAATGGTTGATTGATAACTCTTGAATTGTCCAAAGTGGACAGTTTGGGATTATAAGATCATTATCGCAAACTATCGAATTGTATCTATTGCATCCAATATCATGATTTTGGTAGTGTCTTCCAATATTGTTCTTTGGATATGCAGTTTTGGTTATGGTGCATCGACGTATTACTCGTAAGTGCACACGACCAAACGAGCATATTTGGAGAATTATGGAGAGATGCTGTCAAAATTTCTAGATATGCTAGATAATAGTTGGTAGGACCAACTACCCTCTAAAAGGAAAAAAATTGCACAATATGTAAGATAAATGCTTACTTGTTGATGCACATTACTGTTTGTTTTTTGGAGGTACTAATTTTAATATTGACTTTATATCTTAACAATGTCTTTTGTAGCAAGAGTCAAACACCAATTATGATCTGAAAACATTATATGCTGCATCACATACTGATCTTAATGGAGAGTTGACTCATCCCGATACTCGTGAAAATTATGTAACTATTATAATTTGTTTTAATTAAACATATTTGAATATTTGTGATGATATTAATTATTTGTGTTGTGTATAGGATAAAATGATTGTCCTACGTGCTGTAGTTGCGTCAAATCAAAATTTCTCAACAAGTGATGTTGAAATTTTTACACAAGTTCTGGGTCAACATTTAGGATATTTGAGAGATTTGGGTCACTGTGTAAAGTCTTCTAGCTCTTCCTCAATGTTAAGTACATAATCTATAGCGTTAGAGAATGCGAATTCCAGGATCGAAGAATTGACTTGACAACATGAATTAGAGGCTCAATTAATGAAATAAGTAGACATGAAGATGCGCATGAAACAACAAGAAGAACAATAAGAAGAGTTCAGGAGAGAGATGCAACTCCAAATGTTGATGCTTATACAACAGTTTAGGCCTTCAAGCAATTGATTATCGTGTTTTGCATAGATTTTGGGATTTAATTATAATGTTCTGTACAGATGACATTATTAGTATTATTAAAATTTTATTTATTTAGTTCGGACTTATTAGACTAGTTTTATTTGTATTGAATAATTGGTAATGTATTTTTTTAAAATATTATTTAATTATGCCTATTTTGTTTTAAATTTTTGGTTTAAATGAAACATTAACCGTTTGAACGTCCATGAAACGTTTGAATAGTGATATATCAGAAACAAACGTTCGAAGATCACATGGTGTCGTTTGATCCTTTCATTATATGTTCGAACATCTTACTCAATCCGTAAAAATATAATTTACGTTCGATCTTCAATTTTTTTGTTCGAACATTTCCACATGTCTATTTGGTTGAATAGACTGGTATCGATCGACCACCCATGTAGGATACGTTTGAACATACATATCTGTTCAAATGTTTTTTGTTGGCATTCGAACTCCTTTATGGGAAGAAATTCCACCGTCCTAGAAAAAAATGGTCATTCAAACGTGATCGAACAGTCTAGCAAATGTTAATCCTAAAATATATTTTTGGGACGATATTGTTATTTTCTTCCCAAAATACCTTTTGGGACACTGATATTGGCACAACCTTGAGACGTTTTGTTTTCGTCCCAAAATATATTTTGGGACAAAACCCAATATTTTGGGATGAAAAATGTCGTCCCAAAAGACATGATCTGTTGTAGTGACATGATCAGGATGACGTGTCTTTCGTATGTTTGGGTGCATATATGGAATTACGGTAATATAACTTTAAACTTATGCTAATTTACAGTTGTAAAATTTAAGTAATAAGTTTTACTATTAAAAATCTATTTACTATTTCATAACCATATATCTAAAATACTTTCAAATATGTTATATTTGTTTGAAAACAATATAAAAAACAAAATACTTTTTGAGGTATAAATGACATAAAAGGCTATTTAAAAGTTGTAATGTAACACCCCGCTCCCCAATAAAGACATTTTTAGAATTTTCGGGGAGCCAGTGTGCTACTAAACTTGACTAAAACTTTTTCTTACTAACGACGCGCCAGATGCGAAAGATTCGATAAATAATAAATCAATGTTTATTAAATACTTAAAATCTAAAATAGAGTCTGTGGAAGCACTCATTAAAAAGAAATACTAAATTTTCATGTGCTTATCAAAATAATTTATTTAAACCTTAAATCACAAACTGAACATGACATAAACTATCTAGACCTCTGCCTTGCCTCCCTGGGCTCAAGTCCTGTCCTACAGTCTCATCCCCATAAATTTCATCATCTGGGGTGGTTTAAAAACATAAAAATTTATAAAAATGAGTCGAATACTCAATATGCAACACATCATACAGTAAACATAATAAACATAAGGTTTCTTGAAAAACGTGCATACTCATAAATACATACGTAAATAACATGAATATGAACATGAACTTATCTTTCACTTATCATAGGCCGATACCCACTGTTGACCCCCGTGAGTTAGGGTTAGTGAATCTAAGTAGATTCTGATTGCACCCATGACTGCAAGTTGTGGAATCCATACATAAGGAAGACATACTAGGTGCACTATCAACATGTACTACCTGTCAATGCAATATGCCCATAACATAGGTACCGTCTTCATATCATAACATAGGCCATTACATACCTTATCATTCATACTTCATCATAATCATACTTGCATACTTGTCATATCATAGATTTCAAAAGAAACGCATGCATACTCGTCATATCATATCATAAATTTCAAATGAAATCGCATTCATTCAAAAATTTCCATGATACATGTTTCATCACATAAAATCATGATTTTTCCTTCATAAATATTTTAATGCATAAATCTTCACATAAAATCATGCATGGCTTTTCATAAATATTTTAACGCATAACTCTCACAAACAATCATGTATTTTCATAAATCTTTTATAACTAATTTCATAAAATCAGAATTTTTATAATAATTTAATGCATAATTCTTCACAAAAAATCATGGATTTTTCATAATTTTATCATGACTTGGGTACGTAAAAAGAGGCTTCCAATGGGCATACATGCATAATATTTTTATAAAAGACATGCCGTTTACCATACATACGTATAAGTGTATGATCGTGCTACTTATCTTGCAGCGCTAATCCAATATTTATGTGGCGCCACTGATTTCCTATAAGTTAGGAACGTAGCTTACGTCAATCTCTACTGAAACACGTACCTCGTAATTAAACATGAAATTCCAACTTAATCTATATTTCCATAAACCTTAGTCCTTCATAACTCTAAAATCAGATTGACTCCATAATATTGAAATCAGTTCTGTATATCTAGAGTTTATATGTCCCACTTAAATTTCCCGATGTTTAGTCAATTTTTCTAAAATAGTCTAAGCTTTCGTGCGTAACTCTCTTAAATCAATATATATATCCCAATAAGCCCAACACATAAATTTGTCCGTCCATTTATAATAAATGTATATTACCTATATAGTACACTACGACTTACGTAATTACTCCAACCTATAACTTAAAGGCATGGGACTTAATAGGTTGATCACACAAGGGAGGGGGACGTACTGCCTTGATCACAGAGAGAGAGAGATCACTTACAGAGGAAGATTAGAGCTTGGATGTCCGTGGCTTACGATGGGTTCTCGGTGGTTCGTCGGTGGGTCAAGACGAGTGAGGTGGGTTGTCTAAGGCAGTGCAACTGTGGTGAGAGGCGGAGGAGTGAGAGAGAATAAAACACGGCGCGAGGGAGAGGGAGGACCTACCGTGAGGCCATGAGAGGCTTGCGATGGAATGGGGGTGCTGGATAGCCCTTGGCGATGGTTTCTATAGGGTCTCGGCGTGGAGGAACTCTCAATGAGGGTGGAGTGCAGTGTCTCACATTGGGGATGTACGTGCTCTATTTTGAGGGCTAAAATAGGGGAGGATGGCAGTGGCTTGTTGGCTCTCCAAGGGCAGTCGCGTAGTATCTCTGCTAACTGGGCAATGAGGTGGTCAAAGGGGGAGCTGCGATGTGGTTGGCTTGGCTTCGAGGTGGGGAACGTGCCTGGTGGTTGCCATGTGGGTGGTCTACTAGACAACTGAGGAAAGTGGTTTGTGAAACACCCAAAGCGAAGGGTGCTATATGTGGAGTAAACGACGTGAACCAACTCGGCAGTGAGGTTATTTTCGATGGTTTTTGATGGAGGAAGGCTGTGTGCTCGTGGCAAAGGGGCTAAGTCTAGGCTGGGCAGCAGCTCAAAATGGTTCTTGGTCTGTGGCTTGGAGTGGAACTATCTTAAAGTGGTGCGGCGTGAGGTTTCTTCATGCAAGAGATCTAACCGTATATACATATATATATATATATATATAGGTGATAGAGAACGTTCAAAAAAATAAATCCTAGGGAAAGAGACGTGTATTGATTAAGAAGGCTAGACGTGCATGTGGAGGGACAAACGTGCATGCCGAGGAAGCGGAAGCGATGAAGCCGTGCACGTAGTGAAAACAACAGACGTGAATCATATAGAACGTGGAGTCTGATACAAGATATCACGGGCTTGGGCTTTTTGGCCCATTTCAATTATTTGGGCCACGTCTAATCCTTAAAAGAAAAATTTTTGTTCTATAAACTTCTCGGCCCATACCAAGATTCCATTCAAAACAAAATATTTAATGATATTAACTAGCATGGCAAGCCCAATAAAAATTAGATATCCCCCAAAATAAAAATCTTAGGCTCGTAGTCTATTCCAAAAAAGAAAATATATACTCGAATATTTCAATTGAGCTTCTATAATTATCGGCCCCTTAACCAAATTTAGGTCGAATGAAATTATCCATAATTTATCCCTAATAATATTTGATCGGGTCGTTACATTTAGTGTCATGTCTGTGGTAAAATCAAAGGGTGAAGCTGTAATTATTTGAAAGTTATATATGTATTTGCATCGACCATTAATAGTCTTTTTTAAAATTAAAATTATGTTCGGCATTATCTGGAAAAACACATTTGAGAAAAATATCAAAATGATACTTTTGTTTAAACGTACTTTTAGCTTATTTGATATTAAAAAGTATTTTAATATGTCGTACCCAAACAACTTAATTTTATCATCAAATAACTTTTAAAGGTATATAAGCACTTTTTAAGACCTCTAATGCTATTAAGACTGGAATGAAAGAAGGGAAAATGATCCTTCTACTGTATTGAAAAAATCAAATACATCTGAATACACTTGTGTCTTATATACTTTAGAATAAGTGGGAAAGAAATAAATTTAAAAACTAACTAGCTGAATCATTAACTAGACTAACTAACTGAACTATATCAACTAACTATATTTCTAATACCCCCCCTTCAAGTTAGAGCATGAGTGTTGATGATGCCCAACTTGGAAATCAAAGCAGAAAATAGAGGAAAGCCAAGTGGCTTTGTAAAGCAATCAACAAGTTGATGGTGGGAGGAAACATGAAATGGTCTAGTAATTCCAACTTGAATCTTGTCACGAACAAAATGGTAATCAATCTCTATATGTTTCGTACGTTTATGAAAAAAGGGATTGGTGGCAATATGAATTGCAGCTTTGTTGTCACAATATAATGCAACACCATGAGAATGAGGTATTTGTAAGTCATGAAGCAAACAAAGAAGCCAAATAACTTAACAAACAGTAGTGGCCATAGATCTATACTCTGCCTCAGTTGATGATTTTGAATGTGTTGGTTGCTTCTTGGACTTCCATGATATGAGAGAGCTACCAAGAAAATTACAAAAACCAGTGATGGATCTTCTGGTGTCATGACATCTAGAAAATCTGAGTCAGCAAAAGTAATGAAATGGAGGGTTGAATTAGAAGGAAAAAACAATCCTTGGCTAGGTGAAGCTTTGATGTATTGCAACACTCTATAAGTAGCATGTAAATGAGGTTGTCTAGGAGAATCCATGAATTGACTGAGTGTATGAACAATAAGGGTAATATCTATTCTAGTGATGGTAAGATAAGGTAGCCTGCCCACCAAATGTCTATAAGCTTTTGGATCATCTACAATAGGCCCATTAGATCAAGAAAGTTTGATATTTTGTTCCATGGGAGTCTTCACAGGTTTGGAACCCAAATAGCCAATGTCTGAAAAAATCTCTAAAGCATACTTTATCTGAGATAGAGAAATTCCAGTGTCATTTCGAGCCACCTCCAATCCCAAAAGGTATTTTAAAGATCCAAGATCTTTAAGCTTAAACTTCTGATTAAGAAATGTCTTGAAGGTGTTGATAGACTATATATAATCACCAAAACCTGAGGTAATGACATATAGACTTCTTCTAACAAGTCACCATGAAGAAAGACATTATTGATATCTAATTGAATTAGATGCCAGCCTTTAACTACTGCTATAGTTAAAAGACGCTTGACAGTAACCATCTTAGCAACTCAACAGAAGGTGTCAAAGTAATCAATGCCTTCTTGTTGTGTAAAACCCTTGGCAACCAGTTGTGCCTTATACCTCTCAAGGGTACCATCAGCCCTAAGCTTCACTTTATAAACCCATTTGCACCCAATTGGGCTTTTTTCAAGTGGAAGATCAGTCAAAGTCCATGTATTGTTATTTTCCAACCGTAATTTCTTCAGCCATAGTATCCTTTAATGGCAAGAGGATAACCAAGAAAAATGCATCTACGAGCTTGGGGAGCAAATTTAGATCTGTTATAAGCTAAAGTGGAAGTATAGCAAAGTGATCCAAAAACTTTGAGATGATCAGATGAAGGTGGTCTCTACAGAATAGGGTTTCTTGCTGCCGCACGGTTTCTGGCCTTTACGTGAGGCTGCATGGCAGCCGTAGATGGTAGCTCCGGTCAGCCTTCCTTTGCCGATTTGGTGGCTGCCGTCCCTTAACCCATACCTGAGATGATCCTTGCACTCAGACCTCCAAAGATGGTGGAAGGAGAGGTATATTTCCAGTTTACTAAAGAAGAGATTGCACGATTAGCGGAGCCTTTCTGCTATTCGGTAGTGCTTAAGTTTCTAAAGAACAGACCATCGTTGGATGCTGTGAGGGCTTTCATTCACAGTCGTTGGGGCCTTATGGCCATTCTAGTAGTATCATCCATGAGGAGACCTCGTAACATCTTCGTACGCATGGCTAATGAAGCTGATTTCACCAAGGCATTATCGCGGGAGGTTTGTGAGATTAATGGGATCTTTTACCGTGCATTCAGATGGTCATCGGATTTCAATGAGGATGCAGAGCCTTCTAGGGTCCCGGTATGGGTTTCTTTGCCGGGTCTCCCTCCAAACTTTTATCAACAAGCTTTCTTAAATATACTGATGGCACCCATTGGAACTTTCATCCGTCGTGATAATTCGACTCGGTGCGCAACAAGAACGGATGGTGCAAGATTATGTGTGGAAGTTGATGCTGCAAAACCTCTGTTGTCTCATTTCTGGATTGGAGCGCCTGAGCTACCTTCTAGTCGAAAGCAAGAAATCATCTATGAAACACTCCCGGCTTACTGCTCTTCTTGTAATATGCAGGGTCATAACGCACGGACTTGTAATCCTGGGAAAGCTGGTAAGAATGGGGGAAGAAAAGTGAATAAAAAAGGCCGCTCGGAGACAAAGATGCTGATAAATGATTAGGGGGTAGAGCAAAATGATGATAATGTGGAAATACTCCCGCTGGTTATTGTGGAAAATACTGCTGTTGTTGAAAATTTTATGAGAATGGAACATGAAACAGAGGATGCTGGGGGTGGACAAGGTGACGGATGTAGCAGCTGCAGTTCAAGTGCAGTTGGTTTCTGAGAAGGAAGATTTTTCAATGCAATTGGTAGATCAAATGGTGCAGTTGGTATCTGAGAAGGATGAACAACCGGTGCAGAGGATAGAATTAATTCCTCCTGTGATTAATAGTGTGGTGCAATTGATGCCTCTTGATGAAACAGAGGCTGATACAAAATTAGTGTTTAATGTTGATGACCCAGATTGTACTGGGAATGTTACGGGTGCGTGTCATGTGGAGCTTTCTATGGATGTGAATCTAGTTTTGCTTGCGGAACGGATTGCTGTTAATGGTCTGATAATAGAGCATAAGCAACTAGTGGTGGAAGAGGAATCTAATGAGGAAGTTGATGAAGAAATCCTGTTGGATGAGAATTGTTCTTTGGAACCGAAACCAGAACAACAGCCAGAGGTTTTTTCACAAGCTAAAGAGTATTTTACTGAATCTGAGGTGAATGAAGGTAAAAAGAGGTATAACAAAAAGAAGTTTATTAAAATGCGTAGTTCTTCTCGGGTTCTTGCTCGAAATTCTAATATTGCTTAATGATTGATTCCATCTTGGTATGGAATATTAGAGGGGTTGCGACCTCTAGAAATAGATTAAAGACGTTGGTGGGAAGATATAAACCGAAAATCATTGCTCTTTCAGAACATTTTCAAAATTTAGAGGGTGCTCGTAAATTGGCTAGAAGTCTAAATTTTGATAAGGTTATTTCTAATGAGGTGAAAGGGGGGAAAATATGGATTTTGTGGAGTAGTATTTATAAGGTGCAAGTTGTTAGGATGGGTATGCAATTTATTTCAGTTGTTGTAGAGAATAGTGCGGAGAAATTTTTGATTCATGTGATTTATGCCAAATGTTCTTGGGTGGAGAGACGCTATCTATGGGAAGATCTCAGCATTAATCATTTGGGTTTCGATCCTTGTGTTGTTGTGGGGGATTTTAAATATTATCTGGAATGATTCGGAAAGGAGAAGAGGAAGACCTCGGCCTAATGTTGCTATGGATGATTTTAATGATTGGATTCATCAATGGGGTCTTATGGAAATGGCTACGAAAGGGAGTAGTTTCTCTTGGTGTAATGGACAGTCGGGTTTGGCCCGTTTGTGGGCTCGGCTTGATCATGCTCTGATGGATAGTTCATTCAGTAATTTGTTCCCTAACACTATTTGCTCTTATTTGTCTAGATCTACTTCAGAGCATGCCCCCATGGTCATTGAGATCAAGAAAGATCCGTTTTCCTATGGGCCGTCTCCATTTCGTTTTCAACAAATGTGGGTGGATCATCCTGGTTTCTTGGATTGTGTTCGAACTGCTTGGAGTTTACAGATGGTAGGTTCTCCGATTTTGTGTTTAAGTAAGAAATTAAAACATACAAAGGTGATGCTTCGAGAATGGAATAAAAGAGTATTTGGCCACACTAAAGGGCGTATTGATGCCCTTGAAAAACAGGTTGAGGTGATTGAGCTACCGCTTCAATCAAATTGGGAAGTAAACTTGGAGAGAGAACTACATGAGGCAATCTTAAATCTAGCTGGTTGGAGGCATCGGGAAGAGATGAGATTGGCTCAAATGGCAAAGCTTAAATGGAAGTTGGAGGGTGATAGTCACTCAAAATTTTTTCATGCTTGTCTTGCCAATAAGAGAAGGAAGTGGGTGCTGGAAATGAGATTGAATGGCTAGCTTATGAGAGCCCGGAGAGTATAGACCAAGGGGCGGTGGAATTTTTTCATAATTCACTTCGAGGAGAGCCACCCATAGAGCAATCTAGTCTGGAAGGACTCATTGATCTGGTCATACTAGAGGAAAATGTTTCTTTGCTTAGGCCGCCTACTTTAGAGGAAGTGTTTGAGGCCTTATCTTCCATTCCAAATCAAAACTCTCAGGGTCCTGACGGGTTTGGATCGGGTTTTTATAAAAATTGTGGGGAGGTGGTTAAGGTTGATGTGTAACAGCCTGCTAGAAATTCATTGGTGGAATTTCTATTGACTTTAGGAATCTCTAAAAACCCCATAAGTTTTTACGAATCGGCCAATCGCATAGGTTTTAGTCTGTCAACATAGTCAGTGTTATCACTCACTATGGTGCTAGAAATATGAGTTTTATTTATTTGAGGTGGTTAGAAGTGTCAGAATGCGTTTTGCTCTATGCCATTAGACTCAGTGGATTATTTAGGATTTTATGGAGCAATAGTCTATTTTCATAATTCCAACGAAACGTCTGTTGGAAATTGTGAAATTATTTTTAGGGGCACTTCGAGATTGAATTTTGGTAAAAGATTTTCACTGTAGGTTAATATGAATATTTAGGAATTTTTAGTGTCAAGTTTATGATTCACTTTTTCGGATTGAATAGTAATCTCGATAAGCGCACCAATTGCAGTGTTTCAAAATCACAGTGTGGAATGTCCAAATTAGATTAGAGAAGTTTTATTTGGACACTTGGCAAGATCTTAGCCACACTTAGTGAATAATATTAGACACTTGGCACCATGAGGAACGTTTGTTGGATTTGAAGGAATCAAGGTGTGAGACCATGCCACCTAAGCAAACTTTGTTTCATCTGATCAACCAAATTGTGCCAGACCAAAGAGGTTTTCAATCTTAGTGAAACCCTAAATGGTGGGAATCCAATTGAAAGCCCAAAAATATTGTTGAAATCGGAACCCTAAACGGTTTCCCCAAAACCCTAAAGTTGGCCTCTAAACATTTTCTAATCCTATTTCTAGCATTGTGTTTAATCGCTTTATTAAATCACTTCCACATGCTATTAATCCTTCAAATTTGTGTTAGAACATCATTATCCAACCTTGTTAACCTTGAAAAATTGATTGGACCAAGTGATATTGGATTTGGGCTTGATAGCAACCCAAACCCTCTTTAAACCCCAAAATTTAGGCTCATTCGGTTTAGGCCCACTAAGACCCACGAAATTGACCACATTAGCATTGCATCATGGCTAAGTTTTGTACCGCCACTTGGCTGGTCAGATCTTTACAAGAAGGGCCTAGAAGGTTCTTCAAATACAAAGTTAAAGGGCCACCTCACTCTTTCACTCTTACACTCCACCATGTGAAAAGATCTTGGACTGATTTTATGAGATGAAAAGGCCAACCCTCAACCTTTCCTTTCAGTCCTATCACTTTCCATAGCTTGTGTAAGAGGCTCTCCAGTCCACTTCCCACGAAAAGCAACTCTCATTTACACTTTTACTTCATAGAACACAAAAGACACTCTCGGATAGTTTTTCTTACCTCTTTTGAACGCCTGTTTCGAAGCTTTTGTAAGTGTTTTCTCACACAGTTTCCTGCATAAAAATTGTTTCTTTTGAATTCTAGTTTACGTGGATATCTTATTAGTTCCATTTTGAGATCATTTGATTGGTCAAAAGTTGTTTAGACCCCAGAAACATCATTCTGGGCGATAAACTGGAGAGTGTGTTATATTTTGGAGTTTTTGACCAAGCTAATGAATAGATCTTGGTCCGAAATTTTTATGGAGTACTGTCAACATGTGTATATGATTATTGGTTGAGGATTTGTTGCATGATTAAAAGTTTTGGTGAAATATTTTCTTAGGTCTAGAAACTTAGAAACTGGAAGAGGCAAAACAGTTTTTGTTTTGAGAAAATTTAAATCTTTTATGGTTTAATCTTATTCCAATGGCTTTGATATTTTTATTGGAAGATCCTAAGCCTCTTATATACATGTTAAAATGTTATTTTGAAGATATTTGATGTTAGTTTCGAAGATATGAAATTTTATGCAAGTAGATATTTGGTTAGGCCAAAGTGATGATGTTCTTGGCTAAATTTATGTTTTGGTTGATGTTTACCCATGTGATCTTGAATTTGAAGCTTGGATCTATTTTAGGACACCTTTTTAAACCATGTGATGTTTTAGTTTGAAGATCACTTCTTTATAAGTCATGGATCAAGAGGTTGATCAAAACAAGTTAGAAACAAAAATCTGTTTTGAACTTAGAAGAGAAACCAAAAAGTTCAAGTATGGTTTTAGTGATTTTGATGACTTTTGTTCATTATTCAAAACATGATTATTCTTAAGAATATGTTATGAGTGTAGTAGAAGAAAAATTTTGGTTTAATCATGAGTTTTGAGATTTGAAAGAATTACAACAAAAAGCAAAGGAAATAGCCTTGTAAGTTTTGGCCATATAGAGTTTTGATGGTTGTGTTTAGTTTTAAATTTTTCTGAATTGATATTTGAGCTTAGGAAAAAATTTACATAAGGTATGTAAATTTTGGTGATTTTTGGAGTTATGATGCAAAATCCTTAAGTTAGGGGTAAAATGGTCATTTTCTCACATGTAGAGGGTAAAATGGTAATTTTACTCTAAGTTGATATTTTTCCATTCCTAATTGTTAATGATTAAGTTATAATTTTTAGAAATCACTAATTTCAGTTTCTCGTGATCGCATTTGAGTTTTGTCTCGAAGCGCGAAGATCGAGATAAGTTAGCTTTTAACTTACTATCAGTTTAATGTGTATGAGTGATCAGTAAGGGAACTAAATTGTATGTATGCATGCTATCATATGTGCCATGCCAAGTCATTACATATTTATCTGTGACACAGAATTTATTATGTCATGAATTATTCACGTATTGCTATATATTGCAAGTATGTCATGTTAAGTTAAGTATGCCATATGTGACATGTATTTCATATCACGTAATATTCACAGTCACAGGTCATGCCATGTTACAAAATGTTGTCTGTTACATGTTATGCCAAGTTATAGAATATTGTCTGTTATATGTATGTCATGTTACGCAATATTATCTATTACATTTATATTTCAAAGTATGTCATGTCTGTCATCTTACGTTCATGTCACGTTACGCTATGTCAGGATTTTCGTCTTTTATGTCACGTTTATGTCATGTTCATGTTACGCCACGTTACGAAATATCATGTATGCTAGTTAAGTTATACATATCAATCACGACCCTAAATGCTAGGATGGGGTAATATCCTAGTGGAACTCCTTTGTTCACGCTGAAGTGTCTAAATAGGTGTGAAATTCCTTGGGTTGACGAAGTACAGTCAACAGGTTGCGAATGGGGCCTAATTAGCTGGTCACCAGAGCGCGCCAGGCACTAATGCCGATGGTGCCACAGCAAGTGTGGCACAAACAAATAAGTCATGGGGCCACAACAACTGTGGAGCATGAACTATGGGGCCACAACAACTGTGGAGCATACACTACGTGAGACACAGCAATTGTGACACGTAGAATACGTGGGGCTACAACAACTGTGGAGTACGTATTAATGCACTCACAACTGGTATAGAAACCTGTGATGTGATGCGGTAATTAGCAGGGACACACGGCTCAAGGGGACCTGTGTAGAACCCATATGACCACTTTAATGATTAAGTCTATTGAATAAGATTCCAAGTTCATGCATTTCACGTTCAAGTCATGTTTCACATTATGTTATGTTCAAGTTTACGTTCACGCAATCATGGTAATCCCATGAGACAAGAATACGTTTCAAGTTCATGTTACGTTATGTTTACGTTTACGTTATGTTCCAAGTTCACATTTATGTTATGTCATGCTCAGGTTCATGTTATGTTTCAAGTTCATGTTATGTTTCAAGTTCACGTTCATGCTATATTTCAAGTCCATGTTATGTTTCAAGTCACGTTCATGCTAAGCTTCAGTTTTAGTTTAAGTTATGCCAATTATGTTATGTTGTATGTCAAGTTATGCTATGATTACTTATGATTTGATTATGCATTCATGCTTTTACTACCATGCATGCATCATTAACCTGTGTGGAAGTTTCCTGTTAACTTATTGAGATTTGTAATCAAATCTCACTGTGGTAGTCCCAACTACCATTCCCCCTCGAATGGTAGATTTTGTTACAGGATCTGAAGGAGAATCGAGAATTGACCAACTGGAAATGATCGACTAAGCGACCATGCGACGTAGGTGTTAGTACAGTAGTTACCTAAGATTACTACTTGTATTTGTGGAGTTCAATCTCCAACACTCTTTTGATCACAACCATTTTGGTATAGTGTTGTGATATCAGTTGTTTAGTACGTCATTATGTATGAAGTATATTTTAAGTATTTGGGATATTTCGATTTGGTGCATAGTATTGCTAAAGAAAAAAATTATCCGCTGCAAATATTGCATAATGCTATATGCATGTTAGGAATATTGCATCTTACATGTCATGAATGGGGGCAGGTAACCTTGTGTTGCATGTCTCTCGATGCTTCAAATGTCCGTCCGATCCCAAGCGGAATTTGGGGGCGTCACATGATGTTTGGAAGACAGTAGTGGAATTCTTTAGGACCAAGGATCTTCCCAAATTTTTTACAGCCTCATATTTGGTTCTTATATCAAAGATGGAGTCACCCACAGGTTTTGATAAGTTTTGTCCTATCAGTCTTTGTTCTGTGTTTTATAAAATTTGCTCCAAGATTATTGTCTCTTGATTAACTGTTATTTTACCTAGCTTGATTTCTTCTGAGCAAGGAACCTTTATTCTTGGAAGGAGTATTTTTTAGAACATTAGCCTCACTTCGGAGTTGGTGCAGTCTATTAATAAAAGAATACATGGGGTTAATATTCTGTTAAAAGTGGATATGACGAAAGCTTATGATCGGGTGGATTGGGGATTCTTGATAACGATCTTGCGAAGGTTTGGCTTCTCCTCTCAATTTTGTGAGTTGATTTATTCATGTATATCTAGCCCTTGGTATTCAGTCATGATGAATGGCACTGTTAAGGGTTTCTTTCCTGGTGGTCGAGGTCTTCGTCAAGGTGATCCTCTATCTTCTTATTTATTTATCATTCAACAAGAGGTCCTTTCCCGTTTGATCCATAGGAGTGTGCAAGAGAATCAGTTTGCCTTTTCTCTCAGGCCTGAGGTACGCCTATTATCTCTCATTTGATGTATGCAGATGATGTCATGGTTTTTTCTAATGGAAGTCAAAGATTGGTGTGCAGGTTCTTCAACAAATTTTGATTCAATATGAGAGGTGGTCAGGACAAACTATTAATGTTCAGGAATCTGCTTTGTATTGTTCTAATAAAATTTCAAATCGGCGTAAGCAGTGGATTTTACATCAGACGGGCTTTATGGAAGGGACTTTCCCTTTCAAATATCTAGGTGTGCCAATAATTCGAGGGCGTTTGAAACAGGCTCATTTAGAAGACATGGTGAATAAAGTGAGGCAAAAGATTAGTGGATGGAAGATGAGGCTTCTTTCTTTTGGAGGAAAACTTGTTCTTTTGAGGCATTTTATTTCTAGTATGAATATCCATCTACTTGCTGTTTTACAGGTACCTCAAGTTACTACTGCCAAGATTCATATATTGATGAGTTATTTGTTTTTGGGGAGAAGCTGATGGGCGGGACAAAAAGAAATGGTTGGCTTGGAATAAGATTTGTAAGCTTGTGGAAGAAGGAGGACTTGGGTTACGAAGCCTTGAAGACATTCAGAAAGCCTTGCATATGCGCTTTGCTTGGAACCTTTTTCAAGGTAATTCTTTATTGGCTAATTTTTTCAAAGCCAAATACATTGGAACCCGGCCATGGTCTCTTATAGAAAATAATAAAGGTTCTCGATTTTGGAGAATGGTTGCTAATTGTATTCCGTTGTTGTTAAATAATTCTAAATGGAAGATTAGAGAGGCTGATCTTTTTTTCTGGTATGACAAATGGAGGGATAATGGTCCATTGATTAATGAGATGACTGTTATGGGTTCTCTCCTTTTGAAAGTTAAAGATTGTAGGTTGTCGGATATTTGGGATGTGGAGTTATTGGAGGAGTTAGTAGGGCAAGATAAGGTGGATGAGATAGTGACTGCTTTACCTGGACCGAAGAATGGAAATGATGTTCTAATTTGGACTCCTACATATAGGTATGTTCTCTACAAAATCTGCATGGAATTGTATTCGTAGAGGTAATTCTATGGATTGGCATGCATGGATTTGGCATAAGAATCTTCCTTTAAAAATGTCTATCCATTTTTGGAGGTCATGGTTTATGGCCTTGAGTGTGGATGATAGATTATATTGTATTGGTATTCCGCTTGTATCCAAATGTGATTGTTGCAATCGTGGTCATATTGAAGATATTAATCATGTGCTTTTTTAGGGTGAATTTCCACACAGAGTGTGGTCTTTTTTTGGAAATCTTATCGGCATACCTCTTGGTAGAACTTGGAAACAGAATGTTGAGATTTGGTTTAGGTGTGCTATCTCTTCCTCACAGGTGAGCTTTATTGTTGTTATCATTCCCATTATTATTATACTTGGCGTCTATGGAGGAGGAGATGCTTGCTAGGATGGAAGGTATTTTGGAATCACATAATTTTGTTGTTCATTCTATTTGTGGATGGTTAGGGTCTCTTTCACAGGTGGCTAAGAAAAATAAGAATCTATCTCGTCGAGATGGCATGATCCTGGAGGCCTTGCGGATAATTCCGGTGGTTTCGAAAGCTCCATGTTGTAAAGTGGTGAGGTGGGATAAATCACCACTGGGGTGGTTTAAATTGAATACGGATGGTAGTAGTATTGGTAATCCTGGTTCTAGTGGTATTGGCGGGGTTATTCAGGATGCTTCCGGCAGGATGGTTCAGGCTTATGTTTCTCATATTGGTTTTGGTTCTAATAATAAGGCGGAGCTTATGGCTCTCTTTCATGGGTTGAGAAGATGCAAATCGTTGAATATCTCAAATGTGATAGTTGAAATGGATTCTATGGTAGTTATCTCTTGGTGGCTCAGAGGGAGATGTGGAGTGTGGTACCTTGAGGATTTTTGGGAGGAAATTGTTGATTTAGCTTGCACGGTTCAATGTCAGTTTCAGCATGTCTTTCGTGAAGGTAATAGGGTGGCGGATTGGTTAGCTAAGGTAGGGGCTTCAGGTTCTGATTCAGATTTTTTTAGTAGTTACAATTTGCCTCGGGTTCTTAGAGGTCTAATTCGTTTGGATTCTTTGGGTTTTCCTTTGTTGAGATGTTAGATTGTGATTTTGGGGTTATTTGTAAAACTTGTTTTTGATCATGTTTTTGGTGGGTATTGTTTTAATAGTGATCTAATAATTTTGTTCTAGTTTTCTTGGTTGTGGGCCTGTTTCCATGGTCCTTTCTTGTCTCCACAATATTCCTCCCCCATAAGTGAGGGCTTCATTAATAAATTTTGCGAGGGGTCACTATTGAACATGTGACTTCCTGCTCTTTCTTAAAAAATAATAATAAAAAAAAAGGTGGTCTTTTGAAGAGTAGTTCATAGAGAGTTTTATTTGCCAATAGAGAAGAAGGAATTATGTTGATCAAATATATTGCAATGAGAATACAATCAGACCAAAAAATTAATGGAAGATTTGATTGAAAAATGAGAGCACGAGCAACATTAGGAATGTGCTGATACTTCCTTTCAACTACTGAGTTTTGCTGAGGAGTAGCTACACAAGATAATTGATGTATAATTCCTTTGGTAGAAAAGAATTGATGCATAGCAAACTCAATGCCATTGTTAGTACGAATGATCTTGATTTTAGAATTGAACTCATTTTCAACCATAGAAACGAAATGTTGTAATAAAACTCAAGCATCAGATTTGCATTTTAATAAGTAAACCCAAGTGCTATGAGAATAGTCATCTACTATGGCTAGAAAATACTTGAAACCATCTATGGACTGAGATTGAAAAGGCCCCCAAATGTCACAGTGTATGAGCTCAAAAGGGCAAGAAGAAGTATGTTGACTATTAGAAGGAAATGGTAACCTCTTGTGTTTAGCAAGATGGCAAACATCACAAAATGCGGGATTATTATTTGAAATATGAGATATAATATGAGGTAAAAATTTCCTCTAGAAAAGGAGTGATGACCCAACCATTTATGCCAAATATCAAAGGTAATATGACTAGAATATTTTGAAATACAAGCAAGGTTGAGAGACACATCTTTTGAGTTAACAGGATGATCTGGTTGTTGCAACAAATATTATCCTCACTACAACAAATTTGAGCTATTGGGACGATTTTTCTTTGAAACGAAATGAAAATCGTCCCAAAAAATAAGATATAAAGATGAAATTTTGATTTCGCTCCAAAAAAATATTGAAACATGCAAACCGTTGGAACACATTCCAACGGTATACTTGGGATGATAAATTTTGTCCCTAATAAAATAATTATTCAAGGATGGGAAAGATATTGGCAGGTTAAGCACATGAAACTGATTTACCGTTCAAACAACCCTTTACACCGTTCGAACATGTAGATCACTAATTTTTGAACGATGTACAGGGTTCAAACGGTTAGTTAACATTCGAATGGTAATATTGTGTTCGAACGGTGACACTAATTTAATAAAACATTTAATCAATTAAAGAAATAATAATATTAATCAACAATTAATTTATAAAAAAAGATATAATGCATAATTAATTAAACTTACAAAACATCAAATATTGTTCATACCAAAAATAAAGCAAAATTCAAATAAAAGATATAAAATACTTTGTCCCCAACTCTTTGAGGACATCCTCGATTGCATCTATTTTTGCCTCTATCTGTGTTAGTCGAGTAGATATCATCTCCTGAGTCCGAGACACATGATCAACATTCACAGCTAAACTAAAAAATGGCACCCATCATCTCTGTACATAAGCCAGAGAAGGCAGTCTGTATCTCCATACACACTATGTCAGCAATCTGATTAGGAGTAACAATGCATGATGCCTCAGGCTGAGTGGATGTCTCACCTGCTGATACTCCATGTTTAGTCAAGTGTGCATATTTAGTCTGAGTATCGAACGAATCTGTAGTAGGAGCAAGTAGACGAAGTTTCGAGTGCATTGTGCTCCATGACAGGGTGGACGAGTTGATCGATACAATCAGCTCCTAGATACGCTCAACATAATCAAGTAAGACCCAAATCAATAATAGGTATCGTGTGATCAGGAGGCCGAACGGCAAAATATCGGTCATCGTAACTTATGGAACCTCTGATCGCATCTTGGTGAATATATAACCCACTAGGTCAATAGACATTATTGCATCTTATATGTCATGAACGGGGGCAGGTAACCTTGTGTTGCATGTCTCGACGCTTCAAATATCCGTCCGATCCCAAGCGGAATTTGGGGGCGTCACAGGCATCATACGAGCGATGTGTATCATAAATCATGCCCTATACATGCCAACCTCCGTCTTGTGGTGCTGAGGGTCAATGTTGTGGGCGATGATTAAGTTCATAATCTTGAAAAAAATCTGATAAATGAACCTGTTTGATGCTCTTCATCCCATCATAAGGAGGAGCATCTGGACCAAGTGCCTCACCTCAGAATCCGGAAGGCCATCCAATCCATCAGTATCAGTGCCCTCATCCTCAGCTGTCTCCTCATCAGCTGTAAACTCCTTGGGCACCACGTTTGGATATGCAGTCCCCAAACGTGCAATGCCAATAAAATCGACAAGTAAGTCTGCCAAGAATGGGAATGAAATACCTCGTATGCTAATAATATATCTACCATTAGCATCCAGGCTGGAGGCAACGAGCCCTCTATAAAAGTTGGTGACGGATCAATATATGCCGCGAATTGAAATGCCTCATCCCTGTGGTCCAGAATCGATGACCAACCGTGCTCAAAGAACACTAGCGGCTCTCGAAAAAAGATCCTGAAAATCGTCAATCTTCACCTAACGCTCTAATAAAACTTTACGGCCTAAGAATGTATTGACCATTCTACTAGAAGAACCTCGTTCCCCTGGTTTGGCACGCTTTGACCTTCCCCTAGCAGACATTCCAATCTGACATTTAAACAATAAAATTAAAAAGATTAATTACAAAATAAAATATACAAAACAATCATAAAATTATATAATTAATGAAACAATTTAAATCTATTTTCTGTGTTTAATCGTTCAAATGAGGTATCTTACATTTAAATTTTGTAAATATAAATGAAGGCGTTTGAATGCGTTCAAATGCTAACAATACATTTCCAACAGTTTTGGATATAGGCAGTCGAACGGCATAGACACCATTCTCAAGAATGACTTTTGGGTTCTAATCATTCGAACGGTAATTGGATCGAGCTCAGCAATGGCAGAGTCGAATCAATGGCCATTGAAACGAAAGGAAACACCTTTCTTCAACAAAATAACACACACAAGGCCGAAATGTCCATAGAAACATTTCGGCCTTGTGTTTTACAGCCCTAGAGTACTAAAACTAAACTTAGAAGCAGTTTTATATAAATTATAAACAATAATGGAAAATAACAACAAAAGCACAAAAATACAAAATAAAAAAAGGTACCACTTGGATAGTGGCACTGTTGGTTGACGGTGATGGTGACACGGTGGTGATACGATGGTGAAACGGCGTGGATACGACTATCGTTCTAATGTTTTTTGGTTTTGAATGGAAATGAGTCGTTCGTAGTGCTAGGTCCTTTTATAGTGCAGACCTGTTCGACCATTTGCCCATTTGAATTCGTGGTCGAACGCTTTATTGCACCGTTCGCACTTTTATGCACTATATTATTATATATTACTATATTGCAGAATATATATTATACTATATATTTCTATAATATTATAATATAGTATATATTAGAACTATTGTATATATATTAGAACTATAGTATATATTATAACTATAATATGTATGTAAATATAGTAATTATATTAACTAATATAGTATACTAACTAATATATAACTATAGTAATTATATGTAACTAATATGGTATAGTTATCATAACTTATAATAAGAAATTTCAGACTCGATGGGGAAGACTGAGTGCCAGTGAGATTTAATGATAATAGGGGATGTAGAAGGTTGAGACAACAATGAAGGATGGAAAATGCTAGATGCCCCGCTAGGGGCTCCTGCTGGGCTCTAGTGTTTTTTTATATATGTTTTTTTTAGTTTTTTTTTATATAGATATTTTTAATAATTTTAAATATAATAAAAAAATAAAATAAAAATCACAATATTATTAAAATATACTTCCTTAATCACGAAGTAGCTTCGTGATTAAGGAAGTATTTTTTAATATTTTTTTTACGTTCTGATTAAAAAAGGGTTTTTTAATAATATTTTAAATTTATTTTATTTTTTAAAAATATTTAAAAGTGTAAAAAAAATCTATATAAAACAACTTAAAAAATACACATAAAAAAGTACATGATAAGCCCAGCGGGAGCTCCCAGCGGGGGCTGTAGCATAACCCATGAAGGATTAACAATTTGAGAAGGAGAATAGGAAGAAGGAGAACAACTTTGGAGTATGTTGGTAATTTTGGAGAAGTTAATGGTGGAATGAAAGGTAAGATGGCCTAAAATTTTGTGGTAATGTCCCCAATACCGTGTATGGTTTTGGAGTTGTAGAGGGAAAATGTGAAGGGTAGGGCGGAGATGGTGGTCTGGCATAAGAAGATTTGAACTTTACTTTTGAATTTGAGGATAACATGATTTTCCCTGTAAGACTTCTCGGGATAGAAAATCGCCACCTGCATCTCCAATTATTGTCTTTCAAAAAGTTACCAATAAACAAGTTTCTACCTTGGAATAATGGGGAAAAAATTCCTATTTAACAGGAAAGTTTTCTCATCCTTATGATCTGCCATATTATGATTATTATGATTATCAACAGGTATGGACAAAAATGTTTTTAAAACAAAACAAGAATTTGCGCCATTTGTGATTCATTCACTATGACAAATTATAAGAGATCAGGACACTCCCATGATGATTTTTACTATGGTGGGATTTTATTTGCATATTTTCAAAATGTTTATATGAAATTAATATTTTTATTCTTTGTTCATGTGAAAGATAATGATCCCACTAGCCTTTTAATTGGTCAGTAAAACCTATAACAATACTATAAGCTACTTGGTGATCAGTTTTTCTATTAGTTTTATAAACGGACGGTTATCATATTATGAAAGGATCACATCCTTTAACGTTAGTATATTGGATCTATTATAAATTAATGAAACCAACATTAGAGCCACAAGCTCTTATTGCCATATTAATAATAGCTTAATGTTAATAATAATAGGCGGTATAACTAGCCATATGCATGAGAGCAGTTAATACAGGCGGTATAACCAACCATATGCATGAGAGCAGTTAATGCAGGTGGTATAACCGACTATATGCATGAGTAAATAAATAAGATAGAAAAGATATATAAAATTAACTTCATTAAAAACATAATACTTACAAGGAGATTAATTCTCAGAAGGGTTAGAAGCAGAAGACATGAAGAAAGAAAGGTTTAGAAAAGATAGATTTTGGAGAGTGAGGAGGACTAGAGAAATATTTGGATGAGGGAAGAGAAGGCTGGCTTCAGATGAAAGTTTCTGAATGCTTTCCTTTGTTTACAGACTCCCTTTTTATAAACACTAACACAGTAACTTTCAATAATGCATAGTGAATAGCATATACAAAGTCATTTGTCTTTTTCTTGAATAATAATCTTGAGGAAAGACAATAATCTGAGGTCAACAGTATAAACAAAGTTCTTTGTCTTTATTCTCTGAAGAGATAATGCTTCTGACAACTTTCTTCTGTCATGTTGAATAATTGAAAAAATAGTAGTCTCTGGAATCACATAATCTAAGGGTCATAATTTCCTAATTCCAGATCAAATGGATCTTGAGAATCCATCAGTAGTACTGGATGATTGAGTGAGTTGTCTTGAGAAGGAGATGTTGTAGATGCCTGTTGAGAAGGAGAGGCATGCTGAGCTGGTGATGATATGGTTTGTTGTAATAGAGATAATCTGGCATGATTTTGTGCGTCTTCTTCATCATTACTATCTGAGACTTGTAACATTGTCTCGTGAACAAAACAATTATACCAATTTATATTTAAAAACTATGAGTAAACAATTAGAGAAAATTGAAACCCAACTATCTCCTATTAATCCTACTATTAAAGAAGCAAAAGAAACCCCTTTATTTATTCCCCATGAAATCCCATCTCATCTAAAAATTATTTTTTCTAACAACAAAAATGATTTGTTAGAACAAATCTGTAATAAATTAGAAAAATTGAATATTACTAATGTAGCATCTACTTCAAAATAACCTCATATTAATGTATTAAGTAAGACGGATTCACCTGTATTATCTGATTCTGAAATTAGTAATATTGAAAACAAATTTTAACCAATTTAAAAATTTAGATTTACAAATAAATAAGATTAGAGGAGATCATATTAATAGTTTTTCAGGTAGGGATTCTAAATATCATGTTTCTATTACTCGTAATTGGTATCCAAAACCTACTCCACTGGATATGTAATTCGAAGAAAGAGAACATATAGTAAGATCTGCTTTTGCACCAGATGTATTCTATGAATGGAATATAGATGGATTATCTAAGTATGAAATATTAAATCATTTCCAAGAAATGATTATGATTGCTAACGTTTATAAAAGTAATAGAAAAACTGATCACCAAGTAGCTTATATTATTGTTACAGGTTTTACTGGCCAAATAAAGGCTGGTGAATAGTATATACTAATCTTTCATATAATTTAATAATTTATAGTATAATCCAATATGTATAACAGAATATTTTTGTTCTTTATGATGTTTAATAGCTTCTTTTTTTTAATAATTGTAATGATTCAAAATCATTGTTTAAACTAATGGTTTTCTCTACTGTTTTAATAGTATAATTAGTAAGAAATGATAATTTAGAAGAAAAAGTGGATTGTTTGTATATTTGATTTTTTGGAACATTAGGAATTGTCTAATCTTGTAAATTTCTTTCTATATCTATTATACTGTAATTTTCTAGGTTAATAATATCAGATTCTATGTTCTTGGTTAATAATAATAATAATAATAGTTTTTTTATTATATTGATTTTATATATCTTTTCTATTTTATTTATTTACTCATGCATATGGTCGGTTATATCGCCTGTATTAACTGCTCTAATGCATATACCGCCTATTATTATTAATATTAAGCTATTATTAATATATATATTACCTGGGATACATTTTTGGTATCCGAGCCATTGGCTATTATATTATATTGCTGTTTTATTTTGCTTGCTATTTTACTTTGAATGATATATTTTATGATGAATTATTATTATGCTCATAATACTGTTTCTCGTGATCTTTATGATTTAAAATATCTAGATTATAATTTAAGGCTTGAATTAGAAAATATGATGAATAATATAAAAGTTCTTAAGAGAAAGCAACAATTAATGAAACAAGACTGTACATTAATGATGACTAGATATCATGTATTTCAAAGTAGACAAACAACAATAGAAGAATAGGAACATCAATGCGACTTCTTAAGAAAAGAAATTAAAAGTATAAGAAACCATTTGAGTATCCTTGCTTTATAAAAAAAAGAGAGTCATTGATACATATCTTTAACAAAGATAGCCTATAGAAAAAGAAAATGAAGTATATTAGGAAGCTTGTGTTGGAAAGTTGTGAAAAACCTGTTGGTCAACCCATTTATGTTGAAAAGCTTTAAGGGTGGTCCTGGTGGTGTTTCCTCAAGTGCTTAATCTACTTATTTATCTTTGAATATAGAAAATCTTTGCCTTAAAAACCTGTCTCAATGAATTCTTTATTCAAATCCGATAATTCTACTACTAGTATTCCCATAGAATCTGATATTATTAACGAAGAAGATTACAGTATAATAGATATAGAAATAAATTTACAAGATTGGACAATTCCTAATGTTCCAAAAAATCAAATATACAAAGAATCCATTTTTTCTTCTAAATTATCATTTCTTACTAATTATACTATTAAAACAGTAGAAAAAACCATTAGTTTAAACAATGATTATGAATCATTATAATTATTAACAAAAGAAGCTATTAAACATCATAAAGAACAAAAATATTATTTCATACATATTGGATTAATACAAGTGGCTATAAAACCACTCACCAGAAGCAGATTAAATACCTCAATATTACTCTATCTAAGAGAGACACTATAATTTTCATGATTCATTACTTGGCATGGTAGAATCAAGCTTATTCCAAGGCCCATTTTATTTTCATTGTTATCCCAATTATTCTCTTTTATTATTCGATACTAATATCCTACATGCTTTAATATTAAATATTAAAACAGACAGTTATCATATGATAAAAAGATCACATCTTTTAACAGTAGTGTATAGGATCCATTATAAATTAATGAAAACAACATTAGAACCACAAGCTCTTATTACCAGTCCAAAAGGATATACATTACTATTACATATTAAATATTAAAACAGACAGTTATCATATGATAAAAGGATCACATCTTTTAACAGTAGTGTATAGGATCTATTATAAATTAATGAAAACAACATTAGAGCCACAAGCTCTTATTACCAGTCCAAAAGGATATACATTATTATTACAATCTAGTACACAAAATTCTAGTATATAAATTCCTAAACAGATTAATTGAAATCAAATTTCTCTCCCTAATGAATGACAATTAGAAAATATCACTCCATTACTTAAAATAGAAAATAGTTCTAAAAATGATCTAGAATACATAGACCAAAAAACAGAGGAAACTGTCCAAATTGCTTTTCAACCTTTTAGGAAATTGACTTCTTCACTTCATTCTTCTCTAGCACCCTTTATCTATTATACACCCAGATCTGTTCTTACTTCAATTTCTCGGAATAGATATCAAAATTTTGACACCAGCTCCCAAAATCTGGACACTCAGATCCAGGGAGTTATACCTGAAAATATTCACTATAAGAAAAATAAGTATTTATGACGGATTATTTGCGACGATAATGAATATTTGCGATGAAAACAGACTACTTTTAACACTAAATAGGCATTTTCACAAGAAATAATTGGCCACAAATAATGTAATAGCCCACTAGAAATTCATTGGTGGAATTTCTATTGACTTTAGGAATCTCATGAAAACCCCATAAGTTTTTACGAATCGACCAATCGCATAGGTTTTAGTCTGTCAACATAGTCAGTGTTATCACTCACTATGGTGCTAGTAATATGAGTTTAATTATTTGAGGTAGTTAGAAGTGTCAGAATGCGTTATGGTCTACGCCATTAGACTCAGAGGATTATTTAGGATTTTATGGCGCAATAACTTATTTTCATAATTCCGGACGAAACGTCTGTTGAAAATTGTGAAATTATTTTTAGGGGCACTTCGGGGTTGAATTTCGTTAAACGATTTTCACTATAAGTTAATATGAATATTTAGAATTTTTTAGTACTAAGTTTATTATGTATTTTTTTGGAGTGAATAGTAACCTCAATAAGCGCACCCATTGTAGTGTTTTCAAAATCACAGTGTGGAATGTCCAAATTAGGTTAGAGAAGTTTTATTTGGACACTTGGCAAGATTTTAGCCACACTTAGTGAATGGTATTAGACACTTGACACAAAGAAGAACCATTAGATAGATTTGTGAAGGAATCAAGGTGTGAGATCATGCCACCTAAGCAAAGTTGTGTTTCATCTGTTCAACCAAATTGTGCCAGACCAAAGAGGGTTTCAACCCTAGCAAAACCCTAAATGATTGGAATCCAATTGAAACCCCAAAAGCTTGGTTGAAACCAAAACCCTAAATGGTTTTCCCAAACCCTAAAGTTGGCCTCCAAACCCTTTTTAATCCGATTTCTAGCATTGTGTTTAATCACTTGATTAAATCACTTCCACATGCTATTAATTAATCAAATCCTTGTTATGACATCATTATTCAACCTTTTAAACCTTGGGAATTTGATTGGGCCAAGAAAAATTGATTTTGGGCTTGATAGCATCTCAAACCCTAACCAAACCCCCTTTAAACCCCAAATTGAAGCCCACTTGGTGGGGCCCACCAAGGCCCACGAAATTGGCCACCTTGGCAAAGCTTCTTGGAGAAGTTTCCTCCCCCACATGGCAGACCATCCACTGCCATTGGCTGCACCCAATAGTGCCTTGATGTGAAGGAGAAATCCACTCCATCAACCTCCATCTTTCACAGCTGCTGCAAGCAGTCTCTGCCCCTCTCTATTCTCCCTCCAGAAGTCTAAAGTCGTGCAAGACATACTTCTCTCCATTTTATAACTATTTCTCCCGTTCTTAGAGAGAAACCCAAAAGAGCTCTCTCGGGCAGATTTCTGGGACTTTTTGCGTGGCCATTTACGACCCTTTGTAAGTATTTTCACATGATGATTCCTTCACATAAGTTGTTCGTATTTGAGTCTAGTTTCCGTGGATATATTATTAGTCTCATTCCATTCTCATTTGGTCGGTCAAAAGTATTTTTAACCATGGAAAGGTCATTCTGGGCGTGAAACTGGAGAGTATGTTATGTTTTGGAAGTTTTGACCAAGCTAATGGACTTATCTTGGTCCGAAAATTTTATGGAGTGTTGTTAACATGTGTTTATGAATGTTCATTGAGGTTTTGTTGCATGAATAAAGCTTTTGATGATAGATTTTCTTAGAGTTAGAAACTTGAAAACTGGAAGTGGAAAAACAGTTTCTGTTTGGTGAAAGTTTGAATATTTCGTGGTTTAATCTTATTCCAAAGGCTTTGATATTTTTATATGATGATCCTAAGCCTCTTATATAAATGTTAGGATGTTATTTCGAAGATATTTAGTATTATTTTTAAAGATATGATTTTCTATGCAAGAGGATTTCGGTTAGGCCTAAACTTTGATGTTTTTGAGTTAGATCCATGTTTTATTAAATTTTAGCCATGTGATTTTAAGTTTGATGGTTGGATCTTCTTTATGACACATTTTTAAACCATGTGATGTGTTAGTTTGAAGATCACATGTCTTTAAGCCATAGATCAAGAGATTGATCTTAGTTAGTTGGGAAAATCAGTTTCTGTTTTGGACTAAGTTTAAAACCAAAAACTACAAGTGTTGTTTTGTGTTTTTTGGTGAGTTTTGTTTGATGTTTTAAAGCATGTTTGATCTTAGGATGATGTTATGAATATGTTAGAAGTAAGATTTGATTTTTTGGAATTCTTGGAGATGTTTTTTTTAAGGTCAAAACTTGTGATTTAAGGTTTACTTTTTGTTAAAAAGTTTGGGTCTTTTTACAAAAAGTTTGGTATTGATAATTAGCTTTTTCTTAATGGATAGTTTTAAGGGTGTTTTTAAACTTAGGATAGTAAGATCTTTGTTACAAGATTTTGGTTTATTCATGAGTTTTGGAACTTGAAAGAATTGCAACCAAAATAAGACAAATGGCCTATGTAGGTTTCGGCCATAGTGAGTTTTTCATAGTTGTGATTGGTTTTAAATTTTTCTGAGATTTGAGTTTGGGACAAAATTTACATGAGGAATGTAAATTTTGGTAATTTTTTGGAATTAGGATATCAAATCCTTAAGTTAGGGGGTAAAATGGTCATTTGCCCACATGTAGAGGGTAAAATGGTAATTTTATTCTAAGTTGTCTCTTTTCACATTTCTAATTGTTAGTAATTAATTTCTAACTTTTAGAATAACCTTTTACAGTTCCTCGTGTTTCGCGCTTTATTCTAGTAGAACGCGACGATCGAGGTAAGTTAGCTTTTAACTTACTATCAGTTTAATGTGTATGAGTGATAAGTAAGGGAACTAAATTGTATGTATGCATGTTATCATATGTGCCATGCCAAGTCATTACATATTTATCTGTTACACAGAATTTATTCTGTCATGAATTATTCATCTGTTACAAAAGATATTCTGTCACGTATTCCTATACATTACAAGCATGTCATGTTAAGTTAAGTATGCCATCTGTTACATGTATTTCATGTCATGTAAGATTCACTATCACATGTTACACCATGTTATGAAATGTTGTCTGTTATATGGTATGCCATGTTACAAAATGTTGCATGTTACATGTATGCCATGTTATGAAATGTATTCTGTTACATTTATGTCTTGAAGTATGTCATGTCTGTCATCTTATGTTCATGTCATGTTATGCTACGTCAGGACTTTTGTCTTTTATGTCACGATCATGTTACGTCACGTTACGAAATGTCATGTATGCCAGTTAAGTTATTCATGTCAATCACGACCCTAAGCGCTAGGATGGGGTAATATCCTAGTGGAACTCCTTTGTTCACGCTGGAGTGTCTAAATAGGTGTGAAATTCCCTGGGTTGACAAAGTACAGTCAACAGGTTGCGAATGGGGCCTAATTAGCTGGTCACCGGAGCGCGCCAGGCACTAACGCCGATGGTGCCACACATTACGTTACGTGTGTCCACAGCAAGTGTGGCACAAACAAATAAGTCATGGGGCCACAACAACTGTGGAGCATACACTACGTGAGACACAGCAATTGTGACACGTAGAATACGTGGGGCCACAACAACTGTGGAGTACGTATTAACGCACTCACAGCTGGTATAGAAACCTGTGATGTGATGCGGTAATCGGCAGGGACACACGGCTCAAGGGGACCTGTGTAGCACCCATATGGTCACTTTAATGATTAAGTCTATTGAATAAGATTTCAAGTTCATGTATTTCACGTTCAAGTCATGTTTCAAGTTCACGTTATGTTACGTTCAAGTTTACGTTCACGCAATCATGGTGATCGCATGAGACAAGAATATGGTTCAAGTTCATGTTATGTTATGTTCACATTTACATTATGTTCCAAGTTCACATTTATGTTATGTCATGTTCAAGTTCATGTTCAAATTATGCATGTTCACGTTCATGTTATGTTTTAAATCCATGTTATATTTCAAGTTCACGTTCATGCTATGTTTCAAGTCACGTTCATGCTATGCTTCAGTTTCAGTTTAAGTTATGCCAGTTATGTTATGTTGTATGTCAAGTTATGCTATGATTACTTATGATTTGATTATGCATTCATGCTTTTACTGCCATGCATGCATCATTAACCTGTGTGGAAGTTTTCCGTTAACTTGCTGAGATTTGTAATCAAATCTCACTATGGTAGTCCCAACTACCATTCCCCCCGAATGGTAGATTTTGTTATAGGATCTGAAGGAGAACCGGGAATCGACCAACTGGAAACGGCCGACTAAGCGACGGTGCGACGTAGATGGTATTTCAATAGTTACCTCAGATTACTACTTGTATTGGTGGAGTTCAATCTCCAGCACTCTTTTGATCACAAACTTATGGACTATTATTGTGATCTTAGTTGTTTAGTATGTCGTTAAGTATGAAGTATGTTTTAAGTATTTGGGATATTTTAGTTTGGTGCATAGTATTGCTAAAGAAAAAAAAATTATCCGCTGCGAATATTGCATAATGCTAGATGCATGTTAGGAATATTGCATCTTATATGTCATGAACGGGGGCAGGTAACCTTGTGTTGCATGTCTCGACACTTCAAATGTCCGTCCGATCCCAAGCGGAATTTGGGGGCGTCACAAATAAGTAATTTTCTTGTAATGATTATTGATACAGTAATATATGCTGTTAATTATCTAGATAAGACATCCACCTCTCATAATCCTGGAAAAGAACATTCTTCTCCAACATATGCACAAGTAGTTGGAGATGATGTCCAAATATACACATTGAGTAAAGAACAATTTAGAATTAATAAAGAATATCTCAATCAAGATTATATGAAAGAAGAAAATAATCAGAAAAGATTAGTATTTTTCTCAACTTTTACAAAAATAGAAAGAAACTATATTCAAGAAAAATATTATGAGTATTTAGAAGAAATACAAATTAATATACCTTTCTTTACATGGTTTGAAATTTATAAATCCAATCAATTATCAACCATAAACAGGACTACTAATAAATGGATTAAATAAGAAAGTAATTAAATTATTTATGATGAATTATTATTATGCTCATAGTGTTGGTTCTCACGATCTTTATGTTTTAAAATGTCTAGATTATATTTAAAATTGGTATAATACTAATAGTATTTCATAGTTATTATAGTTATATAATAACTATAATTTGTATGATTCATTACTTGATTATAATACTCAAAGTTATTATACTTATACTAATACCATATTTATATATCACAGTCTATATATATATAGTGAATTAATAAACTAATTATAATACTATAGTTGAATTAAATAATTATAACACTATCGTTCGATCAAAAGAGATAAAATTACTAATATTTCAATTTGTAGTACGGTCGAACGGTCAGTTGTACTTATGCCGTACAATTTACCACCGTAGAAATGTATGAAAGATCCATATTTCATTATGAGTTTGCTCATTCTAGGTTCGAGATCATCGGAAAATTATATAGACATACACTTACATCTACTAATTGCAGAATTGAAAGATTTGTGGGAGAATGTGATCTTAACATTTGACTCATCAATAGGCAAATCGTTCAAGATGCATGCTACCATGTTATGGACAATAAATAATTTTCCTGCTTATGGAAACTTGTCAGGTTGGAGCACTGAGGGGCATACCCAATCTAAATGGCTTATGTATGGCTTACGTATGGGAGGAAACTATGCTTCATGAATCATCGTCGATTTTTACCTATGACCATAGATGGCATGGAAATAGTAGGATGTTTGATGGCACTGTTGAATGGGGGCACCCTCCACCATTCTTGTTTGGCGAAGATGTGCTTGCGCAATTTGTAGATGTCGGAAGTAATGATTTTGGTAAAAAACAACGGAAGAGAAAATGAAACGCAAATGAATTGAATTGGACAAAGAAAAGTATATTTTTCGAACTCCCTTACTGGTCGACGTTAAATTTGTGAATAATGACATTAATACAGATGCGAGTTTGCACTAAATTAAAAAATAGATTGGATTGTTTATTTATGAATGTTCATGTTTTATTTAATATGTAGGTTGTATAAATGCATGCGAGTAATCCAAACTATATATCGGACGAACTATATGCACTGGGGTGTTGCCCCTCAAGATGCACTTCTTGATATTCTGCATGTATTTCTCGAGAAAGTAAGCATCATACAATGGATCGAGAACTCTATAGGAAAACACAAAATAGTGGTGTCCTTGTCGAAAGGAGTCATGACGGAGACAACGTTGATTTCTATGGAATTATTGTAGATATAATTGGAATAAGATATTTAGGGGAGCTTGTGGTTTATATATTTAACTATGATTGGTGGGATTTAAGCAATCCTCGAAGGGAAAAATGCCACGATGAATATTTTTTTGAGTATTAATACATCAAAAAAAAGGATATGAAGATGATCATTTTATTTTGGCTTCCTAAGCATCTCAAGTATTCTATTTAGACAATCCTGAGTTAGAAAATCAATGGCAAATAGTACAAAAGTTCTCTCCCAGAAATATATATAACGTTATTCCTAAGGCGGATGGATGATAAGTGTTATTTGTATGTGATTTTTGTCAATCTTTTATTTATGAAAAGTGTCATTTTCCCTTCAATATTATTGATTTTATTTTATTTATATATATTTTTATTTATTTTCTTCGATTTGAAGGAATGAGAAGATTTAGTGCAAAAGAAGAGCATTTTGGTACAAAAGAAAAGACTACAGATCCAGACCGATGAGAGGCAATGAGATCTGAATAGAGCCGATGAGATTTGGGAGAGGAGCCTTGTCCCGTGGCCAGCAAAAAGATTTCTCTCGTCCAAAGGTCAGAAGACTTACCTTTCGGTAGGCAAGGAGACTTGCCACCAGAAGGCGCGACCAGAAGGCCCAACCAAAATGTAACACTCGGACCCATTCAAGCTCAATTTGTTTTTTTATTTATTTAGTTATTTTGTTTTTGTTTATTCTATTTTATTTTATTCTCATTATTTCTTTTTTCACACGTTAACTTCCGCACATTTCATTCTTTTCGTCTATTTTTCTTTTCACCCTTAATTTTCTCTCTCGTCCACGGCATGCATGATCACACACGTCTCTAATGTTTTTTTTTATCCACTCCATACACACGCACAACTCAGTTTTCATCCGCACACACGTCTCCCTCATCCCTCTAGGGTTTCTTTTTTTTTTGTTCAATCACCAATATAAATACACACATACTTCCAGCACGAAGAAACCTCACGCCGCTGCCCTGCCACGCAAAACCGTAGCCAACCACTCCTCTTTACAAGCAGCACCCTCCAGTCAGGTTCTCAGCCACTAGGAAAAAGACCACCCCCATCGTGAACCTCAGTACAGACCGCAACCAGCCACCACTTTCTCCGTAAAACACCAACCGAAGGGCTCGGTTTGCATCCAGTAAACCGCCACACCCAAAGCCAATCCTCGTGATGTGAATCCACCAAACACAGTTCACGCCGATACCTACGCCTCTCAAGGTCCAGCCCTGCTATCCTTTTCAACCACCACTCCACTGCCGCAAGCGAGCCAGCTCGAGACGCAACTTGGCATTATTGCATCAGAAAAGCCAACGCCGTGTGCACTCAGCCGAATGGAAACCACCTAGTGCGAGTCTTTCCCCTGCACGATGGAAGCCACCAGTCATTGCCCAGCCGCTCGTGCAACCGTAAGCCACCGTATCTGCACCATTCACATGATGCCAACCACTGGCAGCCACGAGAAGTCATCGCCTATTTTTGATCATCAAAACAAAGCCATTTTTCTCCACTGCGTAGGCTTCTCTACGGGCTGCCCAACCACTAGGAGGGTTGCTGCATGTAGCCGTCGCCACCTCTGCACCAGGCCGCTATCACCCACTGGAAATCAGTCCTCCACCGCCCAGTGATGTCCAGCACCACCGTCCGAAGCCTCCATGCACGCCACATGGTGCGTAATCTCCCCCTCCGTCTCTTTGTCTCTCAATCTCCATTTTCTTCCTCTCCCGTGCTTAACCCAGCTTGACAGCATGTCCGCCGCACGCCTGCTTTCCAGCCGCGTCGCCACTGCCTACCCAATCCAGCCATCGCATGCTGCCGCTTGTTTTCCTCCTTGAGTAAGCCCTGCCGTGCATGTTTTGTTGATATACGTAGGTTTGTTTTGTTAGTTTTTAAAGAATTAATTGAAATTACGGTAATACCCTTTACTACATGTTATATTAATGGACTTTTATACTTTTATTATGTATTAGTACACTGTTATTTAATTATGATTACAGAAAATTATTTTAACATGTTATTAAGTAAAGTTTTATTTTAAAAGTAAACAATATTGGTGTAATGTTATTTTTTACATTTTAGATATGATTTAGTCTATTTAAAAATAGTTATGATTTATTTTTAAAATATTTTGGGATAATTATACTATTCAGTATTAAACTTCATAAGTTGTTTTCATTAATAAATAAGTTAGATTTTTAAATGTTTTTAGTCGAAGTTATCAAATGGACACTGGCGATTTTAGAAAAAAAAGATGATATTTTTTAAGGTTATGAAATTTTAGGTTTTAAGGAATTAAGTAGGTTATTTTAGAAGTTTAGGATTAAATATCGAAATAAGTGGTTGATTGGAAATTTACGGGAATTACTTGTTTATTTGATAGGTGACGATTGTTAATTGTTCGACATTTTGAGGAAAATTCTGAAAAGCTGTGAAGTTCAGGTAAGTGGGATTCCTATGGTAGACTTTGCATTTAAAATAAAATGAGCTGAGGTTATTTTTGGAAAATATACATAATTGATGTTGAAAAGAAATTTGAACTACCTCAGTTATTTGTTCTGCATTACTCATGAGATTCTGTTTAAGAATAAGTTATTTTCTGTCATGACTGGTGTAGACATGAGCTTATTTTTGACATTTTGTTTCTGAACTTTGAAAAAGAGAGCGAATATGTAATTTTGTGCGTAAATTATGTTGTGATCTGATGTGATTTCTGAAAACCTCTGGCATAACATTCTGTTTCTGTTCCTGTTCCGTTCTGACCTCACCACAGTTGTAAAACTGTGGCCTCTGTTTGGGTTGGTACAAATTTTTTTGTTTCTGGTGCACCCACTTTGGAAACAAAGTGGTTTTCTGTGTGGTCTTTCCTATGTGCACACTCAAGGCTCCGAGAATGAATAAGGGGAAGATTCACATTCTGTTTCTGCTCGGTTAGCTACCGGGATTTGCACAACCCTACCACGGGGTTTAAACATGGTATTTGTTCTGATATGATAAGATAAGATGTGATGTTTCAGTTTATGCTATGCCAAAGGGATTTTGATTATAAATATTTTCAAACTTTCGCTCTGATATTTTTTATAACATGTTCTGACGCTGCATTTTGAAAACATTATTCTGATTCTGCATTCTGAAAGAAAATGTTTTTGTTCTGTATTCTGAACTCTGTAAATGCTCATGTTTACACACTAGTATATGTCCTCTGCTTACTGAGTTGTTGATAACTCACCCCTTATCTCCATATATTTTTCAGATGATTTTGAATAGTCCAGCTAAGGATCAGGATTATGGAGCATCGGTGAGATGATTATTTAAGCATAGTGGTTTACTCATAGAAGATTTCTGAGAAGTGGCGGATTTTTATTGAGAGATTATGTAGTATTCTGATGAGTTTATATTTTAGAGTCTATAAATACATTGATGAATTGTGAGTTTTAAGTTATAGGGAGTAACTCTTCGATCCCTGCGGGACCGGGGCATTACACAAAAGGCACGAAGACTTGTCGACAAGGCTCTAGGCAGTTAGATTGGGTGACTAGTCTAAACAACCAACTTAAAAGGCCAACCTAAATGACATCGTGGGCGACAACTAGCAAAGGCGAGTAGCTTTACTGCTTAGTAGCTTGACGAGAGGGTTCTATCATCCCAATCGGGAGTCTATCTTCTCGGTAGGCGAGGAGACTAGTTATATTCAGTGCACACCGCATCCTGGCCAGGAGTCTTTACCGTAATCAATCTGCTGACTACCAAATCCTCTCGAACTCCGTAAATCAAGTCGCATATAACTGAATCTTCCATTTTAGATAATTCTGTTATTCTTGGGATAATTTTTTTTATATCAACTTTTATCTTTAGAAACTATTTTCCAAATCTTTAGGCTAGATTGTAGCTAGATTTATATTGTTTCCGGATTTGAATTTTGAAATCTATTTAATCCCATCTTGTGGGATGAATATGGAGTTAGAGTTTTTTGGGGTTTTGAGTTTTGAGAGTCTGAGTTTGACAGTAAAACTACTCCAGAGTTTATTATTTAAGTTTCTTTTGAGGAGGCAAATCTGGGGAGCAGAGGCGAGAGCCGCATGCTTCATCAATTAACTCCAACGAAGCACACAAGTTTTATTGTTTTTCTTTTCAGTTTCATTATGAACTAATTCTATTTCCTAGAACTTTGATGTAGTCTAGCATTGAACACACAATTTATATTGCAGGGATTTTGGAACCTTTTGCTAAAGTTGATAAAATGACTAGGTTGGCTAGTATGTTGGGGTTACCGAATTTTTGCAGTAATGCGGAAGTTGGGGGTAAAATTTGGATTTTCTGGAGTGACGATTGTGAGTGGGAGGCTTTATCCACGACTAATCAAGTAATTTCTGGAAGTTTTCACTTTGGTGAAGAGAAGCTTTTAATTTCTTTTATCTGTGCTAAGTGCAATAGCATAGAGCGTCGTGATTTATGGCAAAGTTTAGAGGTGATTGATGACAATGAGATTTCTTGGCTTGTGGTAGGGAACTTCAATATTATCCGGGAAGATAGTAAAAGAGTTGGTGGTCATCCTAGACCAATTACGGCGATTGAGGATTTTAATAAATGTATTGATCATTGTGGTTTATTGGACCTCCATGTGGTGGGTCCCAGCCTTTCATGGTGTAATGGCCATGAGGGGCTTTCCCGCAGCTGGGCTCGTCTTGATAGAGTGTTGACTAATATTCATTTTGCTAACAGATTTCCTCAAGCTTATTTTGAATACCTTAATCGGAAAACTTCGGATCATTGTCCAATGATCATTAGTTTTCAAAAACAAGTGGTTAGGTACGGGCCTCGTCCTTTTTGTTTCCAAAATATGTGGGCATCGCATGGTGATTTTAAGAGATGTGTTGAAGAAGTTTGGAAGTTTCCTACTACTTCGGTGGGTTTGTTTCGCCTGGCAGAAAAGCTGAAGAAAACGAAAATTGCATTACGCGCTTGGAATAACCAGGTCTTTGGGCATGTTGGTCAGAATGTTAAAGAGTTAGAAGAAAGATTGGAGGTTCTCGAGAGTTGTTTACAAGATGGTTATGATCAGGATGTCGAATGTGATTTCTTGGTCACAAAACTTGAACTGGAAACTTGGGAACGACGTGAAGAACTTAGGCTTTCGCAATTGGCGAAGAAGAAATGGATTTCAGAAGGAGATAATAATACTACATTTTTCCAGGCAGTTGTCAACCAAAGAAGAAACACTAAAATTATCTCTAATATGTGGCTTGAGAATGGAGATTTTTTGAATTCCCCTGAACAGATTCATCAAGGTGCTTTAAATTATTTTCATAATTATCTCACTAATTCTTCTATTGTTGAACAGGTGGATCTTGCTCCTCTAATTCAGTGCTCGGTTATTGCGGAGAATAATTTGGCACTCATCATAGCCCCCTCTGAGATTGAGATTTTGGATGCATTAAAATTCGTCCCTAAGGATAGCTCTCCTGGACTGGATGGTTTTGGCTCGGGATTCTATCTAAGCTTTTGGGATTTGATCAAAGAGGATGTCGTTGAGGCAGCCAAGGATTTTTTTTCCAGTTCTATTTTACCAAGATTTTATACGGCATCTTATCTGGTGCTGATTCCGAAGGTGGAGGACCCCAAGAGTTTTGATAAGTTTCATCCTATCAGCCTATGTTCTGTTGCTTACAAAATTTTTTCAAATGTCCTGGTACAAAGGATGACCTCTATGTTATCTCAGTTGATTTCTCATGAACAAGGAGCTTTTATTCCTGGCCATAGCATTTTCGAAAATATTACTCTGGCTCAAGAAATGGTTCATTCTCTTAATAAGAAAACGAAGGGAGGCAACATCATGGTGAAGATTGATATGGCCAAAGCTTATGATCGAGTTGATTGGCAATTTTTGCTAAATGTGTTGAAGTCATTTGGTTTTTCTTCTCAGTTCTGTAATATGGTTAAGGAATGTGTTCAGACCCCTTGGTTCTCTATTATGATGAATGGGACTTACAAAGGTTTTTTCCAACCAGCTCGGGGTCTTAGACAAGGTGACCCGTTATCTCCTTATCTTTTTATTATCATGGAGGAAGTGCTTTCTAGATTACTGTGTAAAAATTTTGAAGAGGGCCGTATTAGATGTTTTTCGCATCCGGTGGGTGCGCCTCTTGTCTCTCATTTACTTTATGCAGATGATCTTCTTGTTTTTGTGAATGGTGGAAAACGTTTTGTTCTTAAGTTAATGAACACTTTGGAAGTTTATGAAAAGTGGTCTGGGCAGTTAATCAATAAGGAAAAATCGGCGTTCTTCTTTTCAAATTCTATTACTACGGCCCGGCATCGAAATCTCAAGAGAGCTACGGGTCTAGTCGAAGGTAATTTCCCGGTCACCTATTTGGGTGTCCCTTTGGTGTCAAGACGCCTTACATCTAAAGACTTGGAGCCCCTCATTGAGAAGATTAGGAGAAAAATAGCTGGCTGGAAAATTAATTTATTGTCGCAAGGAGGAAGGCTTACGCTGATGAAACATGTTTTAGCATGTATTTCAACTCACATGCTAGCTATCTTAAATGTGCCTTTGAGAGTGTTTAAAAATATCAACTCCTTACTCTCTACATTTTTTTGGGGAGAGTTGAATGGGAGGCCTAGGATGAAATGGGTCTCTTGGGAGAAGATATGCAAACCGTACAAGGAAGGGGGTCTTGGTATGAGAAATTTTGATGAAGTGCAGCGGTCCCTTCACATGAAGTTTGCTTGGAGATTGTCAACTGTTGATAATCTTTGGACTAGGTTTTTCCGTTCTAAATATGTGAAACATGGACATATTTTCATGGCTGAGTCTAGAAGGAATGCTTCCCGTTTCTGGAAGTCTATTATGAATGTGTTTCCTAAGGTGTTAGATAATGCTATTGTTAAAGTGAGGGAGGGCAGGTCTTCCTTTTGGTTTGATCGTTGGCTGGCAAGTGGGCCTTTATGTGCAAGTCAGAATTTCAGGCATTTTGAAATTAGAATTAAAGATGTTTGGGCTGATGGTTCATTGGATGAGAATTATTTGTTAGAACTGGTTGGTTTATAGAAAGTAGAGGAAATTATGAATGCTGTTGGGGCTGGTAAGGTGGGCAGTGATATCATCATTTGGAAACCTGCAATTAAGGGAGAATTTACGTCGGCGTCAGCTTGGGACCTTATCCGTGTAAAAGGAACTGAATATCTGGGAATGGATTGGATTTGGCATCACCTCCTCCCGAAGAAGATTTCTGTGTGCTTGTGGAAAGCTAGATTTAATGGTCTGGCGTTAGATTCTCATGTGCAGACAATAGGTATTCAGTTGGCCTCTCGGTGTAACTGTTGTGCAAAAGGTCATACAGAAAGTTTAAATCATGTGCTCTGTAATGATAGTATTGCTTCGGCAGTTTGGAGGTGGGCAGCCATTAAGCTGGGTATTCATCATGTGGATGGTATGCCTTGGTGGATGACGGTTATGCAGTGGTTCTCGGTTGCGAAGAAGTCGTCTCATAGAGGGATCCTTATAGGTATCATTCCGTCGGTTATAACCTGGAGGCTTTGGATGCGGCGATGTAAAGCCCGAATGGAAAATTCCTCTGAATCGGCATTAGATGTTTGTTTGGCACTGAAAGTCTGGCTTCAGAAGATTTCATCCCTGATGGTGAAACATTGGACAATCTTGGCTAAGGATGAAGCTATTCTTCGAGCGCTTGATGTTCATCACGTTGATCAGGTAAAGTCTAGTCCAAAACTGGTTTATTGGAGGAAACCAAATGCTGGGTGGATTAAATTGAATATAGATGGGTGTTGTCGTGGCAACCCAGGCAGCTGTGGTGGAGGAGGAGTCATTCGTGATGAGAGAGGTATTTTCATAGGTGCTTTCTCTTCTTGTTTTGGTCATGGTACGAATAATGAGGCTGAATTGAGAGCTCTAATTTCTGGAATTGCTTTATGTAAAGAATTGGGTTTTACTCAAATTAGTATTGAAAGCGACTCTAGTTTGGTCGTATCTTGGCTGAGTAGTCGACAATGCACGGCTTGGTATTTATGGGATTATTGGGATGAACTTTTGATGTTATTAAGAGACATGAATTTTTCCATTGGTCATCAGTTTCGCGAGGGGAATAATGTAGCAGATTTCCTTGCTAGAAGGGGTGAGGAAGGTTTTAATAACATTTTTTATGATTTTATTTTGTTGCCTCGTAAGGTGAAAGGCATGCTTCGGTTGGATAAGGCGGGTTTGCCCCATGTTAGATATTAAGTGGTTTTGTGGGCATTTCAATTAAGCTTGTTTAGTTTTTGTTTTGGTAGCGTTTGTTTTTGAGATTTGGGATATTTTATTTCTTTATCTCTTGTAATTCCCAAATGCCCTACTTGTTACCACGGTTTTCCTCCGCCATAAGTGAGGGTTTTTGAATAAAATTTGGGAGGGGGTCACTCATGGACAGGTGACCTTCGTCTCTTTAAGGAAAAAAAAAGTTATTTTATTTCAATATTTCCATGATTGAGTGTTTATTTCTTGTTCTTAATGCTTGCAATTTTCTAACTAATTATTGTTCGATCTATTGAATCAAAATGAGACCGAAAGGTGATTTGTGATTAAAGTTTTAGGAATAAGCACCATTAGTTGGGCGAAAGTAGAGATACTTTACCCTGATTAGTGTATTTTCAAGAAAAATCCAAAGAACTTAATGTGTCTACAATTAGTTAAATTCACATAGAGATATGAAGTTATTAGTTAGAGATATTTTTGGTATTATTCAAGAGAAAATATTGAATAGTTAAAGGATTTCTATCATTAACTTGGGATAATTGGAATTCTATAACATGGAAGAATAAATTGTGTGGGATTTGCTAGGTAAAATCAAACGTCTAGATGTATTCTTATTAACTTTAAAATTTTAATTTTGATGCTATTTTCTTCAGTTTAATTTAGATAATCCATTCTTTAAATTTCGATTTTCCAAATAGTAATTAATTTAGTAGATTTCAATACTCAATAGGATAATTATTTCCTATGGGTTTGATATCGTTTGCATTCAAAACTCATCTCAACTCATCTCATCTCATTATTATAACTTTTTTAAATTTTCACACAAAATATAATAAACAATTCAACTTTTCAAATTTTAAAATAACTTTTCCAAATTCTCACACAAAATATAATAAATAATTTAACTTTTATTCTACTATTCACAAACCATCTCAACCCATCTTAACTCATCTCTGAATCCAAACCACTCCTTAAAAACACTTTACTACTTGTTACGATTCTATGCACTTTCAGATATATTTTTATGCAAACAAGTTTTTGGCGCCGTTGCCGGGGAATAGTTATTTGTTATTAATATTGATACTAACTAGATTTTGACTACTTTGGATTTTATTTTATTTGTTTAAATTGAATCTTAGTTTGATTTTTCTTTTCAGGAGTTAGAAGTGCATGCGCTGATCTAAATCATTAGAGCATACACCTTCCGATCTCGGGATTGAAAGAACCTTACGTCGGATCAATAAAGAGAAGAAGAGGTCGCCACCTCCAAAGTTAAAATGGCCGACTAGGAGCACAAGGCGTTAAGAGACATCTAATATAAGGCGGCCAACTATACAAGCCAATAACTTCTAGATCAAGTCAGCCATCATTTAAATGATTCAACAAACCGCCCAGTTTGGGGGGGCTGTCACAAGAGGATCCTAATGTCTATATTGTAATACTTTTAAACACAACGGAGTGACAGATGATGCAATTCATTTGAGACTTTTTCCTTTCTCACTTAGGGAGAAAGCAAAAGTTTGGTTGAACTCTTTACCACCTGACATCATCACCACCTGGGAGCAATTGGCACAAAAATTCTTAGCAAAATATTTCCCTCTGGCCAAGACAGCGAAGTTAAGGAATGATATCACTACCTTCACCCAATTTGAGAGTGAATCATTATACGAGTCAACCATAAATCGATTTGTGGGTACCAAACCATTGTAAAATGTCTGTACTTGAAGCCAAGCTGGGAGGTCTTGATGTGGATACTTGCGTAATACATCCTTGTATAATGTGGAGTCCAAGAAGAAGGAAACCGAGTACGAGGTGAAAGAAAGCGATCGGGAGGCGACCGATTAGCAAGCTGAAATGACTAAGGAGAATACAAGGGCTGCAAAACACAAGAAATTCAGGGAGTTTATTTCTGTAACTTATTCTCCTTCAATTTATGATCCATCAATTCCTTTTCTGCAGAGATTAAGAAAAAATAAGATTGATAATCAATTCTCTAAATTTTTGAGTATATTTAAGCAATTTTATATTAATATTCCTCTCATTGAAGCTTTAGAACAAATGCCTAAATATGCAAAATTTTTTAAAGTATATATTATCAAATAAGCAGAAGTTGGAGGAGCATGAGACTGTGATGTTGACCGAGGAGAGCAGTGCAATTTTACAAAAGAAGCTACCATCTATGTTGAAAGTTTCGGGGAGTGTCACGATCCGCATTATCAGAAATTCATATTTTGATAAAACTTTGTGACTTAGGGGCAAGTATTAATCTAATGCCTTTCTCTATTTTCAAGAAACTAGTGCTTGGAGAAGCAAAGCCGACCACCATCTTTCTACAGTTGGCGGATAGATCTATTAAATACCTGAGAGGACTCATTGAGGATGTACTGGTGAAAGTTGATAGGTTCATCTTCCTAGCCGACTTCGTTGTTCTCGATATGGAGGAGGACGAGGAGATTCCTCTGATACTGGGCTGACTATTCCTTTCAACGGGGAGAACTTTAATTGATGTCTAGCAAGGAAAACTCATTTTGAGGGTTGGCAAGGAGCAGGTCACTTTTGACGTATTTAAATCTATGGAATTCCCTTCTGAGGTACATTCTTGTTTTCCAATAAGTGACCGAGACGTGGTCATGACTGATGAGACTTATGGAGTTGAATTTCCAAAACTACCACTTGAGGTATGTCTTACTCACTCTACATCTATTGAATCTGAAGATGAAGAGGTTATGGAGTGTGAGAGATATTTGGAGTCTACACCATCCTTTCCTCATTCGATAAAACCAAAAGTGGAAGAGTTAAACTCATCTCAGACGACATCTTCAAGTAAGGGACCACCCAAGCCTGAACTCAAACCACTTCCATGAAATTTAAGGCACACTTGCTGTAATACCCCGTATTTTTAGTGTATTTATTTATTTTATGTGGAAGATTTTTTTTTTAAATTAATTTAAATATTATAGACCTTGTTTTAAGAATTTATCGAACTTTTTTCTCGTTGGATTTATTTTATAATTCTTTTAAGTTGTGAAATTTATTTTGATATGCTTTCTTGATATTAATCAGTATTTGTATTTAAATTTACTCTTTAATTTTTATTGTTGAACTTTTCTTGTTCGGACTGGGCCTGTTTAAGTGTCTTTTAGTTTCTTTTGGATCTCAAATGTTTTAGCATACCTTACCCGTGGGCCGAAATGCATGGAGTGGACCTGTAAGCCTAGCCCGACGCAACCAGGAAGCAGTTTCACTTCCTTACCGCATGCACGTACGTGATCTTCTAGGGTTTTAATCAACTAAATGCATGTTTTCTCTCTAGAGAAGTGGCCGCAGCAACCCGTGTAGAGCTGCACTCCACCCTGTCGTCAACAACTACACTGACCTTCACCCTGCACCGTGCACTTCTGCAGTGCACCACCCATGGCCAGCTCAAGTCAATCTCAACCACGGGCAACCATTGCGCCACGTGAGACGCTGAGCAAGCGGATCGCACGGCAAGACTAGCCCGCGCACGGCCAAAAGCCATCCTGCATCCCCAACCGTCTCCTGGAAAGCGCAGCCTCCCAAGAAAGTCAAGTCACCGCTTGCTCCTCCTCAACGCTGCCTTACGCCGCCACCGTGACCCAGCCGTGAACCCGTAGCCTTTGATAGCCATCCCGCAGCCTCTGTTTTTCACTCCCGAAACAGAGGATGGTTCTCCTCCTACCATGAGCCATTGCAACCTTTAACCACCGTGAGCTCCTTCACGTTGCGACTCCAGAAACCGCCGGCGAAGTTTTCCGTCACCCCAGGTCCTCCTCTTGCCGCCTCGCCGCACGGTATCTCCCTCTCTGTTTTTCTGTCTCTCACGTTCGGTTAATTCTCCCGTAAGCTCTCTCTCACCGTGCATCTCTCTCTCTCTCTCTCTCGTCCAGTGCATAGCCACCAAGTGCACCACCTCCCGTCACACGCCGCGCCGTCGCACTTCACCATCTCGGTGAGTCCCTGCCGCCGCTGCATGTTTTTCGTTGTTTTCTGTTGTTTGTTTATCGTATGTTTTACGTATAGGGTGCTGATATATATTTATATATATATGTGTATGTGTCTGTGTATATTTATAAGTAAAGATTTAACTTTGGCACTTACTAGTTTTAACCTATTATATATATGGAAAATTCACGATTTGAATTTCGGCTGAGAAGAAATTTTTGTGTGTTGAGTTTATATTTAATTAGGATTTTGTTTTAAGTTTTAATGAATACTATATTGTATTTTGATAATATTGTTAGATAAAGTAAGTAAATCTATTTTTCATAAGAGGTAAGTTTTTCATGAATTATTTTAAGAAAAGTTTAGTAATCAATGTATTCTTTTTATTTATAAAATATTGTTGGTATTTTAGATATTTTGAATATTAATTTTATTGAGTTCTATAATTATCATAATACTTTTTCGATAAATTTTCTTCTCCAGTACGAATTCGTTTAAGTGAATATTGATGGTCTTAGAAAATGTTGGTATTTTAGGTATTATGAGAATTTTAGGTTTTGAGGTTCTTAAAATAGGTTCTTTTAGCACTTTTAAGTTTTAATATCGAAATATGTGGTTGGTTGGAAATTTATGGAAGTTACATGATTATTTTATAGGTGACGATTAATATTTGTTCGGCACTTTTGAGGAAATTTCTCAAAAGCTAAGAAGTCTAGGTAAGCGGGGTTCCTATGCTAGACTTTGCATTAAATAAAATGAATTGGGGTCCTTTTTTGGAAAATGTGCATGTTTTGTTATGAAAAGAAATTTGAAAACAACCTCAGATAATTGGTCTGCATTATTCATGAGATTCTGTTTAAGAAGAAAGTATTTTCTGTCATGACTGGGGTAGACATGAGCTTATTTCTAACATTCTGTTTCTGAACTTTGAAAAAGAGAGCGAATATGAAATTTTGTGCATAAAGTATGTTTTGTGATCTGATTCTATTATGTTCTGTACTCTGTTATGATGTGGCATCTGAAAAACCTTTAGCATGACTTTCTGACTCTGATATGGTGATTCTGATTCTGTTTTGCTCTGATATATGACCCTGTCACGGGATATAATAGTGACCTCTGGCCCTGTCATGGGATGTAATAGTGACCTCTGGCCCTGTCACGGGAGATAATAGTGACCTCTGGCCCCGCCATGGGATATAATAGTGGTTTTCTGTTTTGAGTGCAATCGCTTTGGTAACACGGTGATTTATGTTCTGCTTGGCTTTCCGCAGGATGCACAACCCTACCATAGGGGTTAAACATGGTCTCTGTTCTGATATGATATGATAAGACGAAGTTGTTCAGTCATGTTGTGCCAAAGGAGTCTTTGAATATGAAAAGTTGGTTTCTGAATATGAAATATTTGAGAAGTCGCTCTAATTTTCTGATAAAATGTATTTTTTGAGATTTACAAATTGATACTGAAATGTTTTGTTTCTGCATTCCGAACTCTGTGAAAATGCTCATGTTTACACACTAGTATATGTCCTCTGCTTACTGAGTTGTTGATAACTCACCCCTTATCTCCATTTATTTTTCAGATGATTTTTGAATAGACCAGCTAAGGATCAGGATTATGGAGTATTGGTGAGATGATTATTTAAGCATAGTGGATTACTCCTAGAAGATTTCTGAGCAGTGGCGGATTTTATTAAGAGACTTTGTAGTATTCTTATGACGTTATATTTTGGAGTCTATAAATTTGTTGATGAATTGTGAGTTTTAAGTTATAGGGAGTAACTCTTCGATCCCTACGGGACTGGAGCGTTACACTTGCTTAGGCTAGGACTCTACTTTTCCAGTTATTATTAACAATTCTTTGAGTGATGTAGAGGAAGAGAAGTTTCTGAGAGTCTTGCATAAACACAAAATGGCCTTGGGTTGGACCATCTCGAGCATTAAAGGAATTAGTCCTTCAATTTGAATGCACAAGATTTTAATGGAGGATAATTTTAAACCAATCATTCAACCCTAGAGGAGACTGAACCCATCAATACAAGAAGTGGTGCATAAAGAAGTATTGAAATTTTTAGATGCCGAAATCATTTATCCAATCTCAGATAGTGCATGGGTAAGTCCAGTGCAAGTTGTCCCAAATAAAGGAGGGATAATGGTGATCAAGAATGACAACAACAAACTCATACTGACGAGGACGGTCACGGGATGGCGAGTATGCATGGACTATTGAAGACTGAATGATGCAAATCGGAAAGACCATTTTCCCTTACCTTTTTATTGATCAAATGCTAGAAAGACTTGCCAGCCACGCTTACTACTGTTTTCTAGATGGATATTCCGATTACAATCAAATAGCCATTGCACCGCAGGATCAAGAGAAGACCACTTTCACCTGTCCTTTTGGCACTTTTGCATATAGACGCATGCCTTTTGGTCTTTGCAATGCGCCAACCACTTTCCAAAGATACATGATGTCTATCTTCTCGGACATGGTGGAAAACTTTTAGAAGTCTTTATGGATGACTTCTCGGTTTTTTGTCACTCTTTTGATAATTGCTTATTGAATTTATCTTTGGTTTTGCGGAGATGCAAGGAGACAAATCTTGTTTTAAACTGGAAAAAATGCCACTTCATGGTCGAGGAGGGAATAGTGCTTGGTCACCGTATTAAAAGGGCTGGCGAGAAGAGAATATTGCAAATCAATGAGATGGATGAATTCCACAATGATGCTTATGAGAATGCTTGGATTTACAAAGATAAAACTAAAGGATGGCACGATAAGCATATTTTGAAAAGGGAATTCAAAGTCGGGCAGAAAGTTCTATTATTTAACTCAAGACTTCGACTCTTCCCGGGAAAGTTGCGCTCTCAATGGTCAGGACCGTTTGTGGTGACCCGTGTTTTTCCCTATGGGGCGATTGAAGTCCATCACGAGACAAAAGGCACATTTAAAGTAAATGGACAGAGATTAAAAGCCTATGTAGATGGATACTTTAACTCGGAAAAGTGTTCCATCGATCTCGCCAGTAATAAATGATGAGAGGATAATGTCTTGCTATAGACTTTAAATAAAGTGTTTTTGGGAGGCAACCCAAGTTTTTATTTATTTGATTTCTTTTGCTTAATATTATTCCTTTGCTTTCATCTTATAGGAATGAAGAGGCGAGGAGATCTCCAAGGAGTACACGGCTACACCTTTGAGCTTTATTGAATTATATTTTGGCCTTATATTTTTCTTTCTTGTAAAGCTCATATTCCCTACCCTATTTGAGCTTAAACACTGATTTTTGTACCTTTCAAGAGAACTAAGTTTACATAAAGCCACAGGCTCACAAGAGCATGAAAGGCAAGAGCGGTAGAAGGTCTACAAGTAAAGTTAATTATAGCCATATTATCAAAATCATATATTTGAGGGTGTGAAAAGTCAACTAGTCTATTGTGTGGCCAGCAATAAAAGGCAGACTAGAGTCATCCACAAAGGCAGTCGAAAAGGTATGGAATACTTCCATGAAAAAAAAATGTTTGACCTGCCGAATAGAGGGGTAAAGAGAGAGATACTTGAAAGAACAATAAAGAAAGGTATGTTGAAAGATTTATAAGGATTGAGAAGAGATGTTTGTGTTAGGAGTGAGAATGCACTATTTATTTTGTTAGTATTCAAACTTAAGTTCTCTTGCTTTGTTTGAATTCTACCTTTTCTTTGTAGCCCTCACCCTAGTCTTACATTACAAGCTTAATAAAGACCTATTGATCCCTGGTGATAGTTTCTGTTCTACATTAGTGGAGAGTGATTTGAAAAGCAAGCCTTTGGAGTTTTTAGAGATCCATTATTTATTTACTTATTTGCATAAAACTATTCGGGGAGCTAATGATGAAGTGAGAGTGATAGGTATGCATGAATGTGGGGATGGATAATGCAGTGGAATTGAGTTTTGAATTAACTTTTAGAACTTGATTGATCGTGAATGATTCATTTGAATTATAGACTTTAGGCAATCTTTGAGGCAATAAATTTTTATGAATCAAACCAATCCTTGTTTTGATTGTCTTTCTTTTCTTCTTTGCTCGAGAGTGAACAAAGTTTAAGTTTGGCTTGGTTCCGCAGGGCTTCTAATTCCTCAGAGGTTGGTAGTCTTATTGGCTTAACCTCTATTATTATTACTTGGCTTTTATGGAAATGGCGTTGTAATTCTCGCATGGATGGCCGAAAAGAAAAGGTTTATGTGCTTTGGAACTCGTTCAAATATTGGATTCATTGGGTGGGTATTAAAATAAAAAATACTTCAAGATTAGCTCCTCGTGATGTTGCCTTATTGAATATGTTAAAGCTACCGGTTCATGGAGGAAATAAATAGAAGATAATGGCTATTGCATGGAGGAAGCCAAGGTGAGGTTGGCTTAAGTTAAATGTTGATGGAAGTAGCATTCATAATCCAGGTGAGATGGGAGCTGGTGGTCTGGTAAGGGATGATCTCGGGAATTTGGTTTTTACTTTTTCTAATTATACTGGTAGGGGAACTAATAATTGTGCAGAACTTATGGAACTTCGGATATAAAAAAAAATGTAAGGAGTTGGGTCTTAATAATATTGTCATTGAATTGGATTCTTTGTTGGCTATTAATTGGTTGAATAATGGGAGGTGTAGTCTTTGGTACTTGGAAGACTAATGGGAAGACGTACAAAGTTTGTTCAGGGGTATGCAATTTTGTGTTCAACATGTCTACATGGAAGGTAATAAGTTAGCTGACTTTCTTGCCAGATTAAAGAGTAGTGGTTGCAATTGTTACTGGAATGCGCAAAGCAATATTCCCTCTCTTATTATGTACAGATCGGAGTGGCATGCCTCATATCAGAATCTGCTAAGGTTCTTTTGTCCTTTTTATAGGCCTGTTTAGATTGATTCTAGGCTTGTTAGAAGTTTTACGGCTTTTGTTTCGTTATCTTTGGCTTTGGTTGTTTTTTGGTACTTGAGGTTTTTTATTTTTTATTTTCTAGTTTTTGTAAATCCCAAGTGCCTTGTTTGTTACCACGATATTCCTCCTCCATAAGTGAGGGCTATTACTAAGCTTGGGACGGGGCTGCAATGTGGGTGGCTTCCGGCTCTTCCTTAAAAAAAGTAAAAAAAGTCTAAGTTTGGTGGTATTTGATAAGTGTTATCTTTATGTGATTTTATCACTTTTTTATTTATGAGAAGTGCCATTTTTCCTTTAGTACTATTGATTTTATTTTATTTCTATATATTTTTCTTTATTTTCTTGGATTTGAAGGAATGAGAAGATTTAGTGTAAAACGAGAGTATTTTAGCACAAAAGAAGAGACTACAGATCCAGACCGATGAGAGGTAGCGAGATCTGAAGAGAGCCGATGAGATTTGGGTGAGGAACCTTGTCTCGTGGGTAGCAAAGATATTTCTCTTGCCGACAGGCGAGAAGACTTACCTCTCGATAGGCAAGGAGACTTGCAACCAGAAGGCTCGACCAGAAGGCACGACCAGAAGGCGCGAAGACTTGGCAACAAGGCTCTAGGAGGTTAGATTGGGCGACTAGTCTAAACGACCAACTTAAAAGACTAACCTAAACGACATCGTGGGCGACAACTAGCAAAGGCAAGCAGCTTTACCGCTCGGTAGGTTGGCACAATGATGCATGCATGGCAATAAAGGCATGAATGCACAATTTAAGTCAACAATAAACATAACATAACCTGACATAACATGGCATGAAATAATAAGCATAACGTGACTTGACATAACATGGCATGAGCTAACATAACTTGAACTGAAACTGAAACTTAGCTTGACGTGACATAAACTTGAAACTTGACATGAACGTAAACTTGAACATAACATAATGTGAAACATGACTTGAACATGAACTTAGAATCTCGTTCAGTAGACTTAATTAATAAAGTGACTATACGGGTCCCCTTGAGCAGTGTGTCCCTGCCAATTACCGCATCACAACGCAGGTCTATACCAACTGTGAGTGCGTTAATACGTACTCCATAATTACTCTGGCCCCACGTATTCTACTTGTCACAATTGCTGTATCTCACGTAGTGTATGCTCCACAGTTGTTGTGACCCCATGATTTGTTTGCGCCACACTTGCTGTGGACACACGTAAAATAAAGTGGTTCCATTGGCGTTAGTGCCTGGCGCGCTCTGGTGACCAGCTAGTTAGGCCTCATTCGCAACCTGTTGACTGTACTTCGTCAATCTAGAGAATTTCACACCTATTTAGACACTCCAGCGTGAACAAGGAGTTCCACTAGGATATTACCCTATCCTAGCGCTTAGGGTCGTGATTGACATGAATAACTTAACAAGACTGTTCTCGAGATATACAAACAGTATTCGAGACGGGATGACATGAATACGAAAAGACAGAAGTCCTGACGTAGTGTAACGTGACATGAATGTAAGACTACAAACATGACATACGTCGAGACATAAATGAAACAGACAATATTTCATGACATGGCATGCATGTAACAGACAAAATTTCATAACATGGAATAACATGTAATAGACAACATTTCATAACATGGCATAACATGTGACAATGAATATTACGTGACATGACATACATGTAACAGATGGCATACCTAATGTGACATACTTGCAACAGATAGTAACATGAGACAGAATATATTGTGTAATAGATAAGTATTTCATGATAGAATAATTTGGGTAAAAGACAAACATGAGATGACATGGCATGGCATATAAAACAACATACGAACATAAACTGTAGTTCCCTTACCTTTCACATATACATAGTAAACTGATAGTAAGTTAAGAGCTAACTTTCCTCGATAGTCGCGTTTTACGAGATTATAGCGAAACACGAGGAACTGAAAGAGGGTATTCTAAAAATTAGAAATTAATTACTAACAATTAGAAATGTGAAAAGAGACAACTTAGAGTAAAATTACCATTTTACCCTCAAAATGTGGAAAAATGACTATTTTACCCCTAACTTAAGGATTTCACATCCTAACTCTAAAAATTACCAAAATCTACATTCATCATGTAAATTTTGTCCTAAAATGAAATATCAACTCAGAAAAATTTAAAACCATTCACAACTATGGAAAACTCACTATGGCCGAAACCTACATAGGTCATTTCTCTTGATTTTGGTTGCAATTCTTTCAAATTTCAAAACTCATGATTAAACCAAAATTTTGAAACAAAGATCTTCCTATCCTAAGTTTAAAAACACACTTAAAATATCCATTAAGAAAAAACTAATCATCAACACCAAATATTTTGTAAAAAGATCCAAACTTTTTAACAAAAAGTAAACCCTTAAATCACAAGTTTTGACCTTAATAAAAACATCTCCAAGAATTCCAAAAAGTGAAATCTTACTTCTAACATATTCATAACATCATCCTGAGATCAACTATGCTTTAAATCATCAAACAAAAGTCACCAAAAATCACAAAACAACACTTGGAGTTTTTGGTTTTAAACTTAGTCCAAAACAGAAACTTTTCTCTCAACTAACTTTGATCAATTTCTTGATCCATGGCTTAAAGACATGTGATATTCAAACTAAAACATCACATGGTTTAAAAATGTGTCCTACAGAATATCCAACCATCAAACTTAAAATCACATGGCTAAAATTCAATAAAACATGGATCTAACTCAAAAACATAAAATCTTAAGTCTAACCGAAATCCTCTTGCATAGAAAATCATATCTTTAAAACTAATACTAAATGTCTTCGAAATAACATCCTAACATGTATATAAGAGGCTTAGGATCATCACATAAAAATATCAAAACCTTTGAAATAAGATTAAATCACGAAATATTCAAACTTTCACAAAACAGAAATTGTTTTTCCACTTCCAGTTTTCAAGTTTCTAAATCTAAGGAAATCTATCATCAAAAGCTTTAGTCATGCAATAAAAACTCAATTAACATTCATAAACACATGCTAACAACACTCTATAAAATTTTCAGACCAAGATATGTCCATTAGCTTGGTAAAAAGTTCCAAAACATAACATACTCTCCAGTTTCATGCCCAGAATGATTTTTCCATGGTTAAAAATACTTTTGACAGATCAAATGGGCATGGAATGAGACTAATAAGATATCCACAGAAACTACACTCAAAGATTAACAACTTCCATGAGGAATCATCATGAAAAAAATACTTACAGAGGGTCAAAAATGGCCATGCAAAAAGACCTCGAAATCTGTCCAAGAGAGCTCTTTTGGGTGCAACCAATGGTAGTGGATGGTCTGCCATGTGGGGGAGGAAACTTCTCCCAGAAGCTTTGCCAAGGTGGCTAATTTCGTGGGCCTTGGTGGGTCCCAACCAAGTGGGCTTTAATTTGGGGTTTAAAGGGGATTTGGTTAGGGTTTGAGATGCTATCAAGCCCAAAACCAATTTTTCTTGGCCCAATCAAATTTTCAAGGTTTAAAAGGTTGGATAATGATGTCATAACAAGGATTTGATTAATTAATAGTATGTGGAAGTGATTTAATCAAGTGATTAAACACAATGCTAGAAATCGGGTTAGAAAGGATTTGGAGGCCAACTTTAGGGTTTGGGAAATCATTCAGGGTTTCAGTTTCAACCAAGCTTTTGGGGCTTCAATTGGATTCCAACCATTTAGGGTTTCACTAGGATTGAAACCTTTTTTGGTCAGGCACAATTTGGTTGAGCAGATGAAACACAATTTTGCTTAGGTGGCATGATCTCACACCCTGATTTCCTTCACAATTCTATCTAATGGTTCCTCTTTGTGCCAAGTGTCTAATACCATTCACTATGTGTGGCTAAGATCTTGCCAAGTATCCCAATAAAACTTCTCCAACCTAATTTGGACATTTCACACTGTGATTTTGAAAACACTGCATTGGGTGCACTTATCAAAGTTACTATTCACTCCAAAAAAAATGCATAATAAACTTAGTGCTGAAAATTTCTAAATATTCATATTAACCTATAGTAAAAATCCTTTACGGAAATTCAACCTCGAAGTTCCCCTAAAAATAATTTCACAATTTCAAACAGGTGTCTTGTCCGAAATTATGAAAATGGGTTATTGCGCTATAAAATCCTAAATAATCATTTGAGTCTAATGGTGTAGACTAAAATCCATTCTGACACTTCTAACTACCTCAAATAATTAAACTCATATTTCTAGCACCATAGTGAGTGATAACACTGACTATGTTGACACACTAAAACTTGAGCGATTGGTCGATTCGTAAAAACTTATGGGGTTTTCACGAGGTTCCTAAAGTCAATAGAAATTCTACCAGTGAATTTCTAGTGGGCTGTTACAATTTACGTTCGATCGACCACCCCAGTTCGAACATCACAATGTACGTTTGAACGTTACGTGAAATTTTGGTTTCCGCTGAAAAAACCGCCTAATGTTTAATGGGTAATGATTCCCTTACCACTTCTCTACTACCCAGGCTGGCTTTTTCTTGTTGTTTTTTTCCCTGCTTTTGTAGTAGGAACACCATGTCAGACCCAAATCACCCAAATCAATCTCGTCCCTCTCTCAGAGCACCTCCTTAAATATCTCCTTGCATTTCTTCATTGGAAACCATTTTCCTAAGCAAGGGATCAGAGGACCATTTCTCCAAGCAAAACCATTTCTCTAACCACTCTCTCTCTCAGGCATTGAAGAAGGCAAGGGATCAGAGAACCCCCTTACCAATTCTTTATTGGAAACTTTTAAGAACGCAGGAGATGATGTTAAAAGCCACCTCTCAGCCCATGCCTATTTCTCACAACATACTTCGTAGAGTCCTGATCTCCTTCTACCACCACTGGAAAAATATCTATGGCATTGCTTTTCTTTGTTTAGTTTTGTTTTCAATTAGTCACATGCCCTCTTCACGATCTGTCCTCCAGAATTTGTGACTTTTCAGGCTTATTTTTTAATTAGGATACTTCTTTTCACAATATTCAGGCTGTTTCCAAGCTTAGATGCTTGATGTTGAAGCTCAAATATTTTTCGACCATTCCATTTCTTTCTTTCTTTACTCTTTTCTCAACGCAAGGGGGGCTCCTGGAGAGAGAGAGAGAAAAAGAGAGATAAGAGAGAGAGTTCATCGGTGAAAGTGACCATCTTGTTTCGTTGCCATTAATGGTAACTTTTGGGCTTCGTCATCGGAGGAAAGAGCTCGGACGTAGAGGCAAATGGATCTCAACTTTGTGATTGTGAGTCTCAGTACAAGAAGTCTGAAGAAAGAACAGATAAAATAGAAGCCACGTGGGCTGCGTAGTAAATAAAATGTAAACAAACCGTAAGGGTATCATTACCCATTTTTAATACTCACAAATGTTCGAATGTACAATAGTTCTTGTGCGAACGTTATGTTAATAATCTCCACAATAAGCACAGATCACGCGGATTAAGTTCTAATGTATAATTCAAAATGTTCGCACGTTTTGTTGATGATTTCACAGGTGAGGTGACCCATAATTCACCCGGGAAAGATCTTGCCATTTTTCCATTCACATTCGCACATTTAGGCGTTACGTCCGCACGTCCACGCATCTTTGTTAGAACGTTTCTCTTACAAATAATTCGGGAAAAAGATCTCGCCAAATTTTTAAACCCGTTTGCACATGTAACTCGACCTTCGCACGTCAATACAAAAAGTTCGAGCATGGATTTGTATTGTTCGAATGTGATACACATATTTATATATTTTTTAAACAATAGTGGTTTATATAACAACAGTGGTATATATATTTATATATTATTCGCTTATAGTATTTTAGTACATAACATTAATTGTTAATTTGAATGTTATTAATTACATAACAACCCTAGACTAGTATAAATAGTAGATATACTATACTAGTGCATTATGTACTAGTATAACTTATATACTAGTACATAGTGTTATTAGTATAACATATATTATTAGCTTATAATTTGTTAGTACGTAACATTAGTTGTTAATTACAGTTTTTAAAACTAATTAACAACACTAGACTAATATATATAGTATATATACTATACTAGTGTACTATGTACTAGTATAATTATATACTAGTACAGAATGTTATTAGTATAATATATATTATTAGCTTATAATATGTTAGTACATAATATTAGTTGTTAATTACACTTTATTAAATTAGTTAATAACACTAGACTAGTATATATACTATACTAGTACACTATGTACTAGTATAACTTATATACTAGTACATAATGTTATTAGTATAGCATATATTATTAGCTTATAATATGTTAGTACATAACATTAGTTGTTAATTACACTTTATTAAACTAATCAACACCACTAGACAAATATATATAGTATGTATACTACACTAGTGCACTATGTACTAGTATAACTTATGTACCAGTACATAGTGTTATTAGTATAACATATATTATTAGCTTGCAATATATTAGACAACAAAATTAGTTGTTAATTACACTTTATTAAACTAATTAACAACACTAGACTAATATATATAGTATAATACTAGTGCATAGTGCATAAATATAGTGTATATATAATATATTATTTAGTATGAATTATAAAAAATTTATTCTAGAGATGTTCGAATGTACCAACATAACGTTCGCATGTATATAGCATTAAGTGACAAGCGTTCGCACGTACTAACATAACGTTCACATGTAACGAGAATTAAGTAATTAAACATTCGGACGTTATAATTGAAACATTCGGATGTATATCTCTCTCATCACTTGGCGTTCGGATGTTAACACTTATACGTTCGAACGTTAAGTGTATTAAAGCTCAAGTCCTAACGCGAAATGGCATAACTCATGTTTCTCTCACAAATCCATTCGTAGCCTCCGTCGAGAGAGGGCAAAGTGCACTATATATATATATATATTTTCCATGTCACCAAAATACTCCCAAAATCTTAGTTGAATTTATGGGGTGCCCTACTGGTAATGGTATGACGTATTCCAGTTTCGGAGGGAGGGAGGTTCAATATAACTATAGAAGAGAGTTCACGCATCGAGATCTCAATGCGACGTTGTAACAACCCGCTCCTTTCTCTCTCAAATGGTCATGAGTCTCGTTCTATATGTTAGACCTCAAATATTTTAAATGTTCGAGAAGTATTTTAAATGGGGTATTTTCAGTGTTATTGAACCAAGCTGATTTTAAGTAAGACAATTAAAATATTTTGAGAGCTCCAAAAATATTATAATTGTGGAAAATCATTTTATCTAAATGATTTTAGTTATTTAAAATATTATGGTACTTAAATTATGTTGAAATCTCTAATTAATTAGATGGTTTTATTCCCTTAAAGATATTTAGCAAAATTTCATCATTTATTTAATGATGAAATAATATTAGTTGAGCTTATATTCTATATTAATTTCTCTCAATTTACTTAGTTACTGCGGTGTTTAAATCTCCACCGTTAGATTTAATCTAATGACCCTTAGATGGATGGTTGGGATTAAATCCCCAAGGAAACCTAATTCCCGCATTTCCCCCTTCCCTTTCTCTTTCCTCCCTCCCCGCCGACGAGTTCCCCATCCTCCCCTTACCAAATTCTCTCCTTCAGCAGCCCAACCACCGCCCACCACCACCTGCAGCACCATCACCGGCATCAACCCCACCTCATCGGCGACCTCCAGCCACCACCGAACCCAGCTAGCCCCTATTACGTACTTTCCTCCTTCAAGCACCCAGTGAAAGTGCGGAAAGTATAAAATGCCAAGGAAACAAGAACAAAAGAGAAAAGAATAGAAAGAACCAAGAATCTACTTCAATTCCTGGAAGAGATTTTCAAGCAATCCCCAAGCTCCTTACAATTCAGACTCAGTAAGTTCTTCGATGCATTTATGCATACCCAAACCTTCCTTTTATACTACAAGTTCATGATCTAACGAACTAACAGATTCTAACTGACTAACTAACTTCTGTTACAACAAAGAAAGGAAACAACGTCACCTTATTAACTAGAACGCACCGTTTAACTAAAGCCGTATTCTTTAACATGAATTCAAAACGCATTGTTTCATTAATTCCTTCAAACGCCCCGTTTGATTTGGTAGTTAATTCTGTGGCCCGCACACTTTGATCCTCATACATCTGCTTCTCATTTCTTCCACAATCATTTCTTCACCTAGAACACACTTCACATTCTACCCCTCTTAAAGGACTTGACCACAAGGCCTTCAACCAGAACACACTTCACAACACAACTCCTCAAGGAGTGGGTAAAGTTGTCTCAACTTCCACAAGCTTTCCCAAGAAGAATCCTCCATTGCAGCCCCCACCCAACTTACAAGCACTTCTGTCACAACTTGATTACCCTTCTTTGAAACTTGTTTGTCCAAAATCTTTTGAGGCTTAGGTTGTAACTGACCACTCGAATCAGTGGGAGGTAATGTTGGCGAGGGTACAATAGTCTGGCCAATTTTCATTTTTAAACAAGAAACATGGAAAACTGGGTGTACTTTAGATGAGCTAGGCAAGTTAAGTTTATAAGCAACAGATCCCAACTTCTTCACAATCTGGAAAGGGCCATAAAATCTTGGGGCTAGCTTCATGTTATGCCTCATTGCCATTGACTTTTACCTATAGGGTTGGAGTCTTAAGAAGATCTTTCACTTCTGTTTTTGTCAGCATAGAATTTCATCCTATGCTGTGCCTTCTTCATATTATCTCTCAATAAACCCCACAATTCTTCCCTTGATTTAAGTTGCCTATCAACAACATCATTAGAACAAGTACTTGATACATAAGCCATCAGTTTAGGGGGTGCATACCCATAAAGAGCTTCAAATGGGGACATTTTGATGGAAGAATGCATAGTAGTGTTGTAACACCATTCAACAAATGGTAACCATGAAGTCCATTCCTTAGGCCTTTGACTGCAATAACACCTTAAGTACCCTTCCAAGCATTTATTCAAGGCTTCTGTTTGACCATCTAACTGAGGATGGTAAGAAGAACTTAAATCCAAAGAAACCCCTTGCATCTGAAATAACTGTTTCCAAAATGAACTAGTGAAAACTGCATCTCGACCAGAGACAATTGATCTTGGTAACCCATGCAATTTGAAGACCCCAGAAAAGAAAACTTGAGCAACCTTAACAGCTGTATAAGGATGTGAAAGGGAAACGAAATGGGCAAATTTGGTTAATCTGTCCACCACAGAAAAAACCATAGAAAAGCCATTAGAATTGGGCAAGCCATCAATGAAGTCCATGGAAATATCCAACCATGGAGATTCAGGTATAGAAAGTGGTTGTAAAAGACCAGGGTACTGCACAGTTTCATTCTTGCTGACTTGACAAACCTCACATTCTTTCACCAATCTTCTTACATCTTTCCTCATGCCTTCCCACCAAAAATCTCTCCTTGCCCTTTGTAGAGTCTTATGATACCCCACATGACCTGCCTATGGGTTATTATGGATGAACTGCAGAACCTTGGATTGGAATGAAGAAGAAGGAATGACAACCAACTTCCCTTTCCTCAGCAACAAACCTTGCTGAATAGAAAAATGTTTAGGTGCCTCCTCACCTTGCTGCAACTTAGTCACAATTGCACAAAACTTAGAACATGAGGAATAACTTCCTTTCAACTTTTCAATCCACAAGGGAGTTGGGAAAGAAATCATTGCAAACACTACTTGTTCTTCCACATTTCTTCTCAAAAGAGCATCAACCACCAATTTCTCTTTGCCTTTCTTGTAATCAACTGAAAAGTCATAACCAATCAGTTTAGACACCCACTTGTGTTGTGATTTAGTGCCAATCTTCTGCTCCACCAAAAACTTCAATGCCTATTGATCAATTTTGATTTTAAAGGAATGGCCCAAAAAGTAAGGTCTCCATCTCTAGACAGCAGACACTAGAGCTAAAAGCTCTTTCTCATATGTAGATAAAAGTAGTGCTTTTCCCTTCAAAGCTTTGCTATAAAAGGCAATGGGCTGAGAATCTTGCATGAAAACTGACCCAAGGCCCACACCAGAAGCATCACACTCAATGGTGAACAATTTGGTGAAATTTGGTAACCTCAACACAGGAGGATTGCTCACAGCTGTTTTTAACAACTCAAAGGTAGCAGCAGCTTTATCATTCCAACAAAAGGAATTTTTCTTCAATAAATCTGTTAAAGGTGCTGCTATGGATCCATAACTACGTATGAATTTTCTATAATAACCTGTTAATCCTAAAAGCCCTCTTAAAGACTTCAATGTTTTAGGAACAGGCCATTGAACCATGGCTGCTGTCTTTGCAACATCAGTTTGTACCCCTTTCCTAGAAATAATGTGGCCCAAGTGCTCTATTTCATGCACACCAAACTTACATTTAGACATCTTTGCATAAAGTGTGTGCTGCCTCAGAATGCCCAACACAGTTTCTACATGCAACAAATGATCAACAACATTTCTGCTATAGACCAAAATGTTATCGAAAAAGACCAATACAAACCTTCTCAAAAAAGGTTTGAAAATGTGGTTCATCAATCCTTGAAAGGTGGCAGGAGCATTGGTAAGCCCAAATGGCATTACCAAGAACTCATAATGGCCTTCATGAGTTCTAAATGTTGTTTTCTGAATATCCCCCTCCCTTACTCGAATCTGATGATAATCCAACTTGGAAAAAATCTGAGCTCCAAATAGTTCACCAAGAAGTTCATCAATAACAGGTATTGGGAGTTTATCTTTGACGGTTTCTTAGTTAAGGGCTCTATAGTCAATACACATACGCCAAATCCCATCAGCTTTCTTAACCAATAACACTGGCAAAGAAAATGGACTTTGGCTTGGTCTTACTACACCAGTTTGCAACAAATCGTGGACAATTTCCTCTATCTCTGATTTCTGATAATGGGGATACCTGTAAGGTCGAACTGAAACAGGAGAAGCCCCATCCTTCAGGTTGATTGGGTGATCAAAATCTCTTCTTGGTGGCAATCCAACAGGTTCAGCAAAAACATCCTTAAATTCTTTAAGCAACTCAGCCATTGGTCCTTCAAAACAAACTTCAGTCTTTTGTTGCTCCACAGGCATTAACTGCAACAACCATGCTTGTTGGCTTATAAAATCTGATTTAATTGCCATAGTTCCTAACATCATATGAACACTAGCAGAATTCAGCCCTTGCAACTTAACCATCTGACCACCCCACTCAAAACTCATTAACATATCAATAAAGTTCCAAGTAATGGAGCCTATGGTTTTTAACCACTGAACTCCAAGAACTATATCACTTCCACCTAAGGTTAACACAGGAAAAGGCACAAAAAATTTTGAACCTTGAATCTCGATTAATTCTTCACCCCTTCCCTGGCTCAAAATTTATCACCATTGCCCACCCTCACTTGCAAACTGTAGTCTTTTTTGACATTCAACTTAGCTTCTTGGACCACCAAGGGATCCAAGAAGTTATGTGTGCTTCCAAAATCAATAAGAATTTCGATAGAACAAGGGCCAATATTACCATGCAGCCTCATAGCATTGCCATTACTGCACCCAGAAATGGCATTAACAAAAACTTCTAAAGTCCCATCACCATCACCACAGACCTCCACCTTCTCAATAATCACAGATTCTTCAAGAATACCGGGAACCTTCACCATTAGCTTGGATGAAATAAACTTTGGGATTCTTGCACACATGACTAGGATTCCATTTTTCTTCACAGTGATAACAGAGGCATTTCTTCCTTTTTTCATCCATTTGTGAAGAAAAAGCTCTCTTTGTTGGCATTCCATTCTTCTGAAACTTTGAACTATCCTCCATTGTTTCCCCATGACTCTTAACAGGCAATGTTGTATTATTTCTCCAAGATCTCCTTCATGCCAAAATATATTCCTCCTGGATCTTAGCAAGACCAAAGGCAGCATTAAGATTTATTGGATTTAGCATTCTTACAGGAAGTCTAACCTCATCTTTAAGACCACTCATGAAACAGCTCAGTTTATGCTTTTCTGACAACCCTTTCAGTCTATTAGACAAGGCTTCAAACTGTGCTTTGTAAACAGCCACATATGACACTTGTTTCAATCGTGTTAAGGCCTCCATAGGATTATCATAGGCTGTAGTACCAAACCTAACCAGCAAAGCTTTTACAAAAGATTCTCACGTTGTAAATATACCCCCATCCACGGCATCTTGGTACCATACGAGGGCCTCATCCTCCATATGATATGAAGCCATTAAAAGTCTTTGATTCATCGAAACTTGATGATATTCAAAGTATTGTGTTACTTTAAAGATCCATGCTCCTGGATTAGAGCAATCAAAATGAGGAAATTCGAGTCTAATTCCCCTTGGAAACCTCTCCTCTTGATTCACACGTCTACCAAAAGAACTTTCTTCATGATTCTCCTCCCTATGAGAATTTACTTGCTGAAACTCAACCAACGACTTCAACATATCAGATTTTGTGAATGTTGATAGGGTGTTGATAGGGTGTTCTGAAATCTCATTTCTCGCAGAGCAACAATCCACGCATATTTCGTCTCAAACGCTATATCGCCACATTTCGCCAAGATGCCATGCCTATTGCTCAATATTACAACACTATCAAACAATATTGGGAGGAGCTGGTTGCCCTTCAATCAACACCTACTTGCATTTGCAGAGGTTTGAAAGAGTTAGCCAATATTCAAGCAGTGGAGTGAGTTTTTCAATTTCTAATGGGCTTAAATGATTCCTACGCTCAAATCAAAAGTCAAATCTTAGCAATGGACCCTTTACCTCCAGTTAATCGGGTCTATTCTATCATCCACCAAGATGAAACCCAAGGACTTCTCCATCTTCCTCTAGCGACTCTAGACATTACTGCCATGTCTGCCAATCATCCTTCCAGTGCATCCACTAATAATTCTCGCAATAAGGGTCATAGCCGCACCATTTGTGATCATTGAGGTAAACTTGGTCATTCTTCTACTTCTTGCTACAGGCTGATTGGGTATCCGTCGCATCGGACTCCAATCCGCTCCTCTTAACATCCTAACTTGCATAAACAATCGGTTGCACATCAGGTCTATAGTAGTTTGATTGCCCTTGAAACAAATAGTGCCATTCTTGGCCTCACTAGGGAGCAATATCACCAATTGATGGGCCTTCTCACACCTCCTTTTGCTTTTTGCGGGTACATGTTCTTTGCCTTCTTGTCTCTCTGTTTTTTCATCTAATGTTAAATGGGTTATAGACAGTGGTGCTTCTGACGATATGTGTAACCATTCTTCGTCACTGAAGGCTCTTACTTCTAATCATTAGCGGCTTGGACACCCATCTCCTACTTGCATGCCTCGTTTTTTGTCTAGTTCTTATTCTTCCACACATTGTGATGTTTGTAATATAGGAAAACATACTCAGATTCCTTTTAATTTAGTTTCGAATTGTTGAACCCAATGTTTCAAGCTTCATATAATTATATATTTACTTATGGATTTTGATGATAATAAATAAATTCAAGCTTAAATGAGTCTCAAGCTCAAGTTGTCTATACAATGGAGCCAAATATATCAACGAATCAAGCACGGGCAAGAAAGGGAACAAGTTTACAAATAAAGCTCTTAGAGTAATTTTCTACATCTCTTGATAAAATTCGAAATTGGATTTAAGGCTCAAAATTAATATTTTTTCAGAAAGCTTCAAATTGCATTTTCCGCGTGTGCATGGCATATTTGAAAATTAAAAGTTTGAAATTTGAATTTTTGAAAGATGATTCATAGTCATCTTTCACACGTGCTTGACATGATTAAAAGTTTGAATTTTAAAAATTTGAAAGATGATTGGTTGTCATCTTTCACATGTGCATGTTTTGTTGGAAAAATTTGAAAAGTGATTGATTTTCTTTTTGATATATGCAAAAGGAAGATGATTTTGTTTGAAAATTTTGAAATGTAAATCATGCTCATTTTGTCATATGTGAAATGTAAAAGATTAGGTTTGAAAAATTTGAAAAGTGATTGATGCTCTTTTTGACATATGCAAAAGGAAGATGATTTTGTTTGAAAATTTTGAAATGTAAATCATGCTCATTTTGTCATATGCGAAAAGTAAAAGATTAGGTTTGAAAATTTTGAAAAGTTAATGATGTTGTCTTTGACAATTGCAAAAAGGAGAAACTTTTATTTGAAAATTTTGAAAAGTGAGTGGTGCTCCTTTTTGATATGTGAATCTTTTTAAATTTGAAAATGAAGTCTCATATGCCTATAAATAGCTCAATTGAGATATTCAAATCAACATATAGACAACAAGAGCATACACACATCAATTGCAAGTTTTACAACATTCATTCAAAGCTTTCAATCTCTCTTCTCTAAGCATTGAGCCTTAATCCTTGCTTATTTTGAGAGAGATATAGTTTGTGTTGTATTGTTCTTATTCCACTCACTGAGGAGTATTTTCAGATAATCTACCCACTATCAGCTCTTGTATCAGTAAAAAAGTGTGTATAACCCTTGTGCATGTAGAATGTGTTCTACACAAGGAATAGTTGAATCACCATTTGCAAGGTGATTGTAAGTGTAGAGGGTGTTCTTGTAACGCTTGTCCTTTTGGTGGGACATTTTATAAAACGATTTTAGAAAAGACGACGGGAATTACCATTCGTTTTAAAACTTTTTATCCATACCCATGGTGCAAGACTCTACGTTATAAATTAAAATGTGATTTGAGAATAAAAGAGGTTTACAGCGGAAAACATTAATCTTTAAAATAAAAAGGCCTCTCATACAATTAAAACTTCATGCTTAGACTTTCGTGCTCTTCCCCTTGGGCAGTGTCCATCCTGACGCGTACTGCTCATTCAGTTCTTGTGGGGGGAGGGGCATGACTCGTAAGCATTACTTCATACAGTTAAAATATAACAACATAGGTTTTCATTTATGCATTCATCATTCCATACATACTATACGTACATGCATACATGCGTTCATTTTAAAACATCATCGGACGGGGTTTTTCTTTTAAAAAGGGGGCTTTCTTTTCGTAAAACGTTTCTCCCGTTAGTGCCTTCATTTCTTAAAGAATGTGATGCATTCATACTTTTATACATTCTTTCTTATCACTTTCATTAGCCGGTAGACACTGTTATACCCCATGTGTTGGGGTTAGCGGTCTTCCTTTAGACCTAGATTTCGCCTGTGGCCACGGGTTGGGAATCCCTTTTCAGTCAGGGGCAGCACTGGGTGCACTTCCAGTACTACTTACCCGGTATTGTAATCTGCCCATTCATTGGTACCCTTTTTCATTTATTCATGTGGATGTTACGTATTTTCATACATTAAACGTTTAGTCCTTTTTTTCAGTTCAGTCATTTCAGCCCTTTTTCAATTCATTTCATCTCTATCTTTTCAGTTCATTCATGGAAAAACATCGTTTAAAAGCATGGGCTTAAACATCATCTTTCATGGCATCCGTAAAATATCAGTTCATGACATCCTTAAAACATCAGTTCATAGGGGCGTTTAAAACACTTTCTTCGCGTCATTTAAAGCACCAGTTAAAGCTCGAGGCACAAGCCTCAACATTGATTTTCTTGGAAAATACATACAATAGATACAATATATAGCCATCCATTCACATGTGTACAATTAATACTTTGGGTGCGTAAACATGGGCTGCCAAGGAGGGGCCGTACATACATATAACTTTGAACACTTATACTTAGCATGGTTTTATAAAACATCTTTCGTGTCGTTTCGGAAAGCATAGTAAAGCAAAAGCATTTCATTTTCATTTCTTTATTTTAGAAAACTCTAGAAGAGTATGAACGTAATACTTACCTGGACTCCATGCTACTTTCATATCATGCAGTCTATTCATGTGCGTGTCAGATGGCAACCTACATGCATACACATAACCTTGACGTCATTCTCTATCTAATGCATAAGCAACTTAAACTAGAAATAGAACTACACTTCACTTGGAACACTCACCTTCTATCCCGTGCTCTTACATGCCCTCTACTATGCTAAAACCTTCAGGGACCACTTATGGTCACTATCTCTTCTAAACTCGACGTTCTACTTCGAGTGCTCATCCCCTAAAGTAAACACATGATTCACTTTAGGGTTAAGACACTATGACATTCGTCTTACTCTTCCCATTGACCACATTCTGACGCATGATTCTGACCGACGGAATCATGCATCCCAATCCTAGACAATACACCCGTCACTACTTTCATGCATCTTAGCTCACACTAATCCTCATTCCCATTCATACACGACACACAACTCTAAGTCAACTCAGAGGCTTTAGCACCGTGTAACCATGCTTAGGACAGATTACCCATTACAGATTACCCTTTTATCACCTAAGATCAACATATAACACTTCGATCACCTACTTGTGTAAACAAGCACCATACTCCGATACCAACATTCTCTTAACCCAGCTAGCATGAGCCTTCATGCTACCCGTCCCTTTTGATAGTTCATCCCAACACTTAACACGACAAGACTTCATTCATAACTATGTCTTACGTCACGTCATATAGCTCAAGACTACTCCCAAGCTACACCGTGACCTTGCCACATCATCTGACATCCTGCTACGTCAACTCCTAACTCATCATGAGTACGGTCGCTCATGTACTTTTGTCACATCATGACATCTCGTTACGTTCCTGCTATACCATTTCTACACTAACTCCTCACCCATCGTAAGTACGACTGTTGGTAACCATGTTACTTCGTGACATTCCCAGTCATGCTTCCGCTGCGCACTCTTACACTTGTTCTTCTACTTCACACGTACTCCCAGCCATAAGTCAATCACGATGACACCTGTCACCTCAGACTACAGGCCACACCATAACTACTTTGGGACACTGTTCCACAGTTCCTGACACTACTCATCACGCTCTAGACCCATCAACCACACAATCATCCTTATCTCTGCGACACGCCACCCGGTGTGTCGCTGCACCTCTTGGAGTACACTCCACGTGTACTCATTTCACACACGCCACGCCACATCACCACTATGGCATACATGCCATATGGTGCATCACTCCATCACTTGGGGTACACTCTACGTGTAATCCCTTCACACACGCTATGCCACATCACCATTATGGCAGATTCGCCATATGGTGCATCACTCCACCACATGGAGTACACTCCACGTGTACTCCCTTCACACACGCTCACCACACAGAGTACACTCAGCTTGTACTCTTCCCATTCCACAATACACCAGGAGGGTAAGATTCCTTTGGTTATAGAGGATGGTTATCGAGGTCCATTGTGCGAGAATGCCTCCATCTTCACTGGTTGAGTGACGTGGATCGTTAAAATATATGCCCACATGAGGCATGCAAGCTAGAGTTTTGTACTTGAGGAGGAGAAGCAAGAGCTCATTGGCCGTGTTAGGGTAGGACTTTATTTTATACTAATCAATATGACAAAATGTAGTTGTTTATTCAGTTAGCTTAATGTGCGTTTGATGACAATATGTAGCAACAAGCATTTTTGAACTTGCAGGCAGATTTTGTATTGGATTGGACCAAAGACAACCATCATGAAATGGTTGTAATGCATTTGTCGATTAAGTACAATGCATATCACTATGAACTACACAAATCTACTTAAAATATGCATCACATGAGGAGGCCTCTATGTGGTGGGACGTCCATGGTGGAAGTATGGCAGCTACTTTTTGAAAGGTGGGCAAACGAAACATTCAAGGTATATTGTAATTAAATTTCAGCTTCAATTATGGCTATTTACGTTGCATTTTTTTTTTTGGTGTTAGATGTAATATATATATATATATATATATATATATTATATTGTTGCCTTCTTAAATTTAAGCAGTAAATGAATAAATGGGACTTGATTTCTTGAAAAACAATGGAGGAGAAGTCTTGAAGAAACACTACGAATAGGCAAAAGTTAAAGGTGAAACATACTAGCGGGAGGAAATCCTTTGTAAGGATTTTTGAAGAGAAGGTTTGTGCCTTTTATGATGTATCATATAAGTACTAAAACTTTGTTGAATTTTAACTTAACTGTTAATGATGTGTAGCAGCGGGAGACGACACCAAATATGGTCAGTTTCTCTAAAGCAACACATTGGTCAGCAGGGAAGGGCAAATTCACCATTGTCAAAACTGAACACAATTATGTGAGATTGTGTTTAATTTAATTTTTGTTAGACTATCTATTGCATTAAAATTAACAGCATAGCTGATTTTCTTTCGTATTATTTTTAGAATCTAATGGTGGAGAAATTGAATGAGAAAGATCCCAAAGAGGACATTGATGAAGCAGCTGCAACTATTTTCAAAAACGTGTTAGGGTTTAGATCTAGGTACGCACAAGGGATGGGGCACATGGTCATTCCCGACCCCTCTCCTTCAATGAAGAAGAACAATGCTTTTATGCATCTGCTCTCCTTCAACGGAACAAGAGTGATGCAGAAATATACAAGAGCAAACTAGACCAGATGATGGGTGATATTAAAGGTATGAGGAGAAATTTTTCTGAGTATAAGAAAGAAATGAGAACTTTCGAATGTCTAAGTTTGAGGGAAATAGTGAGTCTCATAGAGGGACTCAGCGAGATGCCTAGCTTGTTGGAAGCAGCATAATTTTTTGTTGACTATTTTTGTGGATGGTAACAATCCAATGGCCATGGCAGTTTGTAGAAAGGAAAATATTTTGCTAGTTGCAGTGTGGGAAGTGTTAGGTTGGGTACATTAGAACCAATGGCAGGAAAATGAAGGTGGGTTTTATAACTTTTTTGCTAGAGTTTTAGGAATTCTAGGATAAGATATGACTTTTGATTGGTTGCATACATACACGAGAGTGTATGTATTTGTCTAGCTTTTCAAAGAGACTTGTGGTTATTATGAAGGGTTATTATGAAGGGGTAATTTGTCTATAATTTTTCCTTTAATTAATGGTTTGTAGACTGTGTATATATTAAACCAGACTAGAGAGGCTAATATCAACATCTTTCATTCTATGCAGGTTTCAACAAACTCATAATCAGCCAAATTTGATGGAAGGTAGAACAGTAGTTAGTGGTGATGAAGACCCTTTCAGCTAATAGGAATTAGTTCACTTTGTATTCCTTGGACAGTAGTAAGTATAAAACTTGGAATTGCTGAACTTAAAGTTATTAATGAAATACATAGTTATGAATTATCATACTACATTTTTGGTTGGTATGACATATGTGAAGGTGTTAATGTGCTTTGCAGTTTGATTACTGTTTGATAACCAGATATAACACTATGGTTCTCAAGTAGTTTAGACCCACTTCTAACAAGTTGGATATGTGAAAATCAGAATACAACTCTATTTTGGTCTCTCTCTCTTTGTAGATATAATGTGGAGATGAAAGGTTCAGGTTGTACTTGAATATACATATAGCATGGTAATTGGTAGATATTGGTGAGTTAATGACTAAGAAGATGCAACTCATGTTTTATTTGGCATTTTCCATGCATGGTTTTACACTTTTACTTGTAGAAAGTAATTGGGAACAAGCACTCAATGTGGCTGGTCTAATCTATTTCTTGGCCAGTATTACTGTTAATATTATATATAGATATGTGTATATATCATTGGTTGAGTGGTGTGTTGTCGCAGGCAACCAAATATAAAACCTATACTCCTAAAAATACATGTATTAGTGCAAGTAAGGATCGTTCCCATGGAGAGTATTTAGCCTAGTTTTATGCTACGTGTGAGCAATGATTTTTTTTTTTTTGGGGGGGGGGGGGGGTTTGAGTATAACGAAAACAATTTTAAGAGGAACAACTAAGGAACAATTCAAATTAAATTATCGAAATCAATCAAAAGAACAAACCTTGGTCTAAGTCAACATCCACCATCGAAATTTTATAACTAATCATCGATGCAAGTATATATTAATTCATACTTTGAATATTCATCGTTGAAATTATTTTTCTATCTCTTCTTAGTCGCAGTTAATTAGAAAACAAGCGATCTAATTAACCTTAACTACTAAACAACCCAAGACAAGCGCTAAAGGATTACGGATTTGAAGCTAAACAACACAAGCACAAGCGGTTGCATTTAACTTCGTCAAGCGTTTTTCCTGAGATCTAATAATTTCTGACATAGCAAATCATCAAATCTTAGTTACTTCACAAGTTAGAGGGATCAAAAAATTACGGATTTGATATCTAATCTAGCAATAGATTGCAACGAATAATAACCTAATAGGCCTCTCAGTAATTAAACGAGACAATCATGAAAATAGGCACAAAAGAACATCCAATACTCAAAGCATAAATTGAACACTAAAAACAAATTAGATCTCACAGTTTTATTGATTCTGAGGCTTCCTTTTCCTTCGACTAATTATGAAAGTTAAGCCACACAAGGCCATCATGAAAACAAGAAGGAGAAGTTGGCGAAGAGGGACGAGAGAGGCGTCTCTTAGTCTCCTGATTTCTCACTCCTCTTCACACGTTCAAATCTGTTTTTCTCAAGCCTAAAAAATCTCCTAAAAATATTCTAAGTATTATCTTCGAATAACAATATCTAAATATGATTAATTAAGGAAAATATTAAAAATAAAATAGAGTCCTAATATAACTAGGAAAGTGGTGTATCCAGCAGTAAACTTTCATGCACCAGATCTCAAAACGTCCACATTTAAATCGTGTATTTGAATTGCACGATAAGGAACGTTCTGGAAGGTCAGTAGTGCAGGTGTGTCAATTTCAATCCCGATGTTGACCTTGATGCAGCCAGTATCTCTCAAAATTCAAACCATGAAAGTTGTATATCTCGTTCTTGGTGTTCCATAGAATTTTGAATCATCTCAATTTGATCTCGGATGAAAGAGTTATACCCAATTTACGAAGCAATGTTGAAACTGTCCAGAACCACCCAATTAACTTCGTTTTGCAGTTAACTCCTCCATTTGCATCCTAAATAAAAATATAAGAATAATGAGTACATTTAGACACGAAATAAGTATAAAATACTAAACATTAAGGGTGAAAAATATGACACTTTGCATTCTCATCAAATTCCCCCACAGTTAACATTTGCTCGTCTTCAGGCAAAACTCAAATTCACTTTCCCAAAAACACCAAGGTTGCTACGCCATCAATAAAGAACAACCAAACTCTTCAAAACTCATAACATATCATGAACATGCTTAAACAACTTACAATTACTTAGTAAGCATTTTCACTTGAAGATGGAGTAAACTAAATACGTAGACCCTCACGAAAATAAACACTCGACTCTCATGTGTTTGAAGGGTATGTGTTTCACTCAAATTCATTCCAATGGAAATGATCTACCATAGGCTTGCATATCTTCTCATTCTTCACCACTGGGATCACATGCATAACATGAATCATATGGACTTTTCAAGGGTTGTAACAGGGTTTAGGATCAAGGTGGGAAATATTTGGGAGTGTAGCTCAAAAGCCACCGAAACAAGTGGAGCAAAAATGAATCAACTCAATCTCGAATATATAAGACATGTAAAACCAATCACTCCATTCAGCAACTTCTTAAATTTGGCTTTAAAGCATTTAAACCATGTAAAACTCCTGCATTAAAAAAGAGATCATTCAAAAGGACAAGGAACGATCCTTCACAATAGCTTCCACCTTGTATATATCACGTATAAACAGACCCTTTTATTGGAATTTTAGGATGAATTATGAACATGGATAGTTTGTAATATCAAAAGCAATTTCCTCCATCACTTCCTTTCTTTCTTTTTTTCACTAAAATTACATCAATAATGGAACTCACAAATTGAGAATGAGAACATGTTCCATTTCACTAGTCAAATCCAGACCACAAATCCAGACACCCCCACACTTATTTCTTGCACACCCATACATATCATAATGATGAACAATGCTCCACTAACTTTACGGCTTGGGTAAAGGCATTGTTTTTTCAGGTTTAAAGCTTGTAATGTGAGTTCACAATAAACGAAAAAAAAAAACAACCAATAAAGCTCAAAGGGGTACAACAAAGGGAAAAATTAATTACAAGGTAGGCTATTTGGCTTATGTAGCTTATAACAAAAAGGGCCTTAATCATGTTCATGCATGCATGTGTCAATATGACCTCAAAGAGAATCAAGGCAAGTTCTAGAGGAACAAATCCATGGAAGAATATCTCACATAAAAGAAAATAGTGAGATTGATATGGATGTGTCAGTCTAAAGGCTCAAAATCTCATCGGTTTTTGTCTACCAAATTTAGTCACTACCATTCTCAAGGAAAATAACTAGACTAATTAATTCTAAGTTGGAAGACTATTATTCAATCATGTTATGAATTTTTCAAGCTTAATTGAATCTTGCTCATGATACACACAACCTAAAATCGTTGAAAACCACAAAAACAAAAAGCAAAACTTTTTTTTTTTTTAAAAAAAAAAACACATTAAAACACAGCCTAAATCCCCTCCCCCACACTTAAAACTTACATTGTCCCCAATGTAAGGTGAAATGTAAAGAAAAGGCAAAAATAACCAAAATATAAATGCAAGAATAAGAAAACAAACTCCCCTTGGGTTGCCTCCCAAGCAGCGCCTTTGTTTATTATCGTTGCCTCGACTCAAGGCTTTCTTTTTCAATCAACATAAATCGGATCCTCAAGGTCCAATTTTGCCACATTCTCTACTTGGAAACCTTCATAGAAAGACTTAAGTCTATGGCCATTCACCTTCAACACTTTGGAAGTTACTAAACTTTTAATTTCAACTGCACCATGAGGAAAAACATTAGTAACAAGAAAAGGTCCAATCCAACGAGAACGCAACTTACCCGGAAACAAACGAAGCCGTGAATAGTATAGAATGACTTTTTGACCAACTTCAAACTCCTTCCTAGAGATCATCTTGTCGTGAAAAGCCTTCGTCTTTTCCTTGTAATTACTTGCACTCTCATAGGCATCATTGCGAATTTCCTTTAACTCTTGTAGTTGCAACTTCCTGTGTTCTCCAGTTTCATCCATCTTCATGTTGAAACTCTTGATAGCCCAATAAGCCTTGTGTTCTAACTCAACTGGAAGGTGGCATGGTTTCCCAAACACCAACCGATGAGGTGACATACCAATGGGTGTCTTATATGCAGTCTTATACGCCCACAAGGCATCATCCAAGCGCAAAATCCAATCTTTTCTACTTGGATTGACTGTCTTTTCAATGATGGACTTGATCTCTTGATTTGACACTTTCGCTTGTCCACTAGTTTAAGGATGATAGGCAGTTGACACCTAGTGGGTCACATGGTACTTTCTCAGCAAAGTCTCCATAGTTCGATTGCAAAAGTGGATGCCTCGATCACTTATTAGAGCTCTTGGAATTCCAAACCTAGAGAATATGTTAGACTTGATAAAATCTGTAACAACTTTAGAATCATCAGTCCTGGTAGCTTTAGCTTCCACCCATTTCGAGGCATAAAGATATAGGGAATGGTCCCATGAAATCGATGCCCCAAACATTAAAAATTTTGCAAAATAGTATGGGGGTTTGTAGCATCTCATTCCTTTGGGATATATTACCTATCTTTTGACAATGATCGCATGACCTGCAAAAAGAATATGAATCTTGGAATAAAGAATGCCAATAGAAACCACATTCTAGCACTTTTCTCGCCATCCTCTTAGCTCCAAAGTGACCTCCACAAGCATAAGAATGACAAAATGTGAAAATATAAATAATTTCACTTTCAAGAACGCACCTTCTTATCACTTGATTTACAAAATGCTTCCATAAGTATGGGTCATCCCACGCATAGTATTTGGCATCACTCTTGATCTTATCTCTTAGAGCCTTAGACAAACCAGGAGGTAACATATTAGTAACCAAATAATTTACAATATTCGCATACCAAGGTAATGTCACACTCGCGGAGAACAATTGCTCGTCGGGGAATGTTTCCTGCAGACGAAGTTCATCCTCAAATGATCTACGACACGATTTTCTATGCCTCTTTTGTCTTTGATCTCCAAATCAAAATCACTCAAGAGAAGTACCCATCTTATTAACCTTGGTTTTGCCTCTTTCTTCATCATCAAATAACGAAGAGCTGCATGATCAATGTAAACAATGATTTTAGTACCAAGCGAATAAGATCGAAACTTTTCTAAAGCAAAAACAACAACTAAAAGTTCTTTTTCAGTAGTAGAGTAATTTCTCGGGGCATCATTCAAAGTCCTTGAAGCATAATAAATGGCATGAGACGCTTTTCCAATTATTTGACCCAAAACAGTGCCTACAGCATAATCACTTGCGTCACACATTATCTCAAAAGGAACGTTCCAGTCAGGGGGCTGGATAACTGGGGTAAAAGTCAACAGTTCCTTCAGCTTATCAAAAGCCTTTTTACATGCCTCATCGAGCTCAAAAGCCACGTCCTTTTGTTGTAACTTTGTGATGGCCCGAGTTTTGAATAGGCTTGGCCCTTAGAATTGTTCTAGGTTGCCCTGGTATTTTAGGAGCCTTAAAAGCCTTTGATGTAGTAACTTAAGCCCAAGAGAAGAGTGGCTCTAGTTTTCTTTAGGATTTCGGCCTTATTGGGAATTTAGGTCCAAAGGTTTAGGCCCACGATCCAATTCTAAATTTGCTAAGTGTTATGTGACCCAAGAATGTTTTGCTTTGAACCTAGTCTTGAAAGTGGCCTAAGGGGGAAAATAGGTGTAGAAAAGCACCCAAATGGGCTTACACACAGCCCATTGCTTTTTGTCCATAATTCAAGTTCCAAGGTAGGTTTCTTCAAAAGGAGAGTCTAGGGAAGTGAAATGGTATCTTTCTAGAAACTTTGCATAGGAAATTGAAGGGAGGCCTTTGGGATTTCAAATTTTGTTAGGTTTTGCCATGTGTCAAACATGCACCAAGGTTCTAGAAGATTTTTGGATGAGACCTTTTATCAAGGACAAGTTTGCCCCTAGGATTTTTGGCTAGCATACCCCCAAGTATTCCATTTACTTGTCACTTAGTGCATTTTGGACCAATGAAATGTGAAGGAATGAACTTCGGGAAGATGAAGCAACACCTTGGGAATGGAAAGTGAGAGGGACAACAGGGCTATGGCACATGCCCATGCCACTTGTCCTCCATGCCAAGAGTCTTTTGTTGGGAATAGGAAAGGTCATGCACGGCTTTACCAAGTTACCCCTAGAGAAGATGTTGACTTGTTAAAGGAAAGGAAGGGCATAAGAGGGAAATGTGATTTTCGGCCAAGGAGGGAAGCCCACACGCCACCTCCAAGATTTGCCCCTTCCCAATGCAATCTAAGTGGGGAACTCTAACAGGTTTTCAGTTTTGAGAGAGGAAGAAGAAGGAACCTTACCACTTGTCTCACATGCAAAGGTTTTGATTCAAACAAGGAGGGAAGCGATGGATCACTATATAAAGAGAAGGGTACACACCTAGGAGGCTTTTCCCTTGCCATTTTTCAGATTCTTGCATGAGTTTCCACTCTCTCCACACAATTCTCTCATGTTCCATTGAAAGCTCTCTCATTTTTCTTGTGTTTTCTCACCAGCCAAACAAGAAAGATCCTTGCAAGAGAAGGATTTCGGCACTATCCAAGGGTTTGCAAGGTAAGATTCGGTTTTCCTAAGTCTTCTCACATACAGAAATCTTTTCTCAATCTGAAAATGAGATTCAAATCTCATTAGGCTTTGAGAAAAGATAGAACACACACTTTCTATTATTTTCTTGGAAAATAACCTAGGGTTTCTAAGAGAAACCCTTGAGACCGAATAGTGAAGTGGGAATTTATCCTCCATGTTTTGATCATCACATATATTCTTGGCTACCTTAGGTTTTGTTCTACCTTATGTGTGAAATGAAGAGGGTTTTAACCTAATAACCCTAGAAGCCGAATGGTTTAAGACCAAGTTATGCCCTAGAAACACACACACGCACTCAAGAACGTGAGTTAGGGTTTAGATGCTCTTTCTAATATGGTATGTTCAGATTTATAGCTTGCTGGTGTTTCTTTATGAGGATTTTGTAAGTATACACTCAACCTACTCTTGGTTAACACTTGTATATGATTGTGTAAATCTTTTCATTACCATGTTTGTTTTGGCTTCTATTTCTTGATTGCTTCCTTCATTATGTTAATATGATCTTATATCAATCTATGGAAGGAATTATATGCTTTGAAACTGTGATGAATATGCCATGAAATACTTGTATATGTTTCAGTTTTCACATGTTTAAGAATGATGGAATGTGTATCATGATATTTCGGCCATACCATGTCTTGAATGATTCGGATCTTGGTCAAATGTTATGATTTCGTGCTTTGTTTTACTAAACTATAATTTCTATGTTATTTGCTTGAAGTTTGGAACATGTTTATGTGATGAATCTTCATGTTTTTGTGCCTATGAGTTTCGGCCTAAGCAAGTGTTTATGGTTCTATGCACATGTTTTGATATCTATTGTGGTTTATGTGATCATGCTATGAAATGAATATGTTATGCTTGGTTGTTATATGCACGGCATCTCATATGTCATATGTCATGCATAAGTAAGCATGTTTAAGTCTCATGTCACATGCATTTGGGGAAGAAATGTTTTGAAAGAAGTGTTTTCAAAGAAGTGTTTCAAAAGTGTTTTCGAAGAAAATATTTTCAAAGAAAAGTTTTATCACGACCCCATGTGCTAGGGCGGGGGAATGTCCTGGTGGAACTCAATGGAGTGGTAACCCCTGGGTCAACGAAGAATAGTCGACGAGCCTCGAATGGATTCTTTTTAAAGAATGCCGGAGCGAGGAAGCACCTAACGCTAGTGGGTGCATATGGCATGTAACCCGACGAAGTTAGGCCGAGTTAATATAATTATCTGTTAGTGACATATTCATCACGGTGTACGGACCGTTGATGGTGCGGTAACTAGCAGGAAAACATGGTGCAAGGAGGGGAGCTGTGTTGTGTCCACCCTCTGAACAAGTATAAGAGCTCATATGATAAGGATCACTCGATGAAAATCTTGTGATATGTTCTGATAAGGTAAGTTCTGAATAAAATCACGTGAATAAGAAAGTTAAGAAGTTTTTATGAAAAGTTTAAGTCTCTGTTACAAATCTTTTGTAAATGGTCAAGTGCGTAAGTCAAGTTCTGGTTAAGTGCATAAGTCAGTCAAATACATGTCCATGCACGCATATCATGATGTACTTTTTGTATCTTGTATTAATTGTAGTATATTGTGTGATTACTTGTTGAGATTTCTCGAAATCTCATTGTGGTAGTTTCCATTGCCATTCCCTAACCGGAATGGTAGAAGTTGTAACAGGTTTAGTAAGAGGCGACGATGACCAAGAGAAAGAGAACGACACCTCCTCCTCCGGTGAGGATTGTGCCTAAAAGATCGGCCCGAGTCTTCCCTCTGGGAGTGACTCGAGGTCATCAATCGAGAGATCACGGGTATACTTGAATTCATCCACGAGTTCAAGCGGCGTAACAACCGAGACAAGGACAAGGCTTTAGAGAAGTGCGTGAAGCTCTCATATTCTTGAAGAGTACGGGAGTATAAGTGTTTTGTGGAAAGAAGAAAAAAAGAAAGAAAGAAGGCAACAACATTGTGACCAACGTTTGTGGACTTATGTTTCTTTTGTGGGAATCTCGTGTTTTGGGAAATTTAAAATTATGCTTCATGCTTATTGGGATATTTTGCCTTTGGGCCTATGTTTGTGTTTTGGGACAATGTTTTAGGTTATGATATTAGTGCACAACATATTATCTATCATGTACGAGGGGTGTGTAGCCTTGTGTTACATGTCCCAGCATCTCAGTCACCATCCAATCCCAAGCGGGGGCTAGGGGATCCGCAGAGCATGGTATCAAAGCAATTACGTCTCTAGGAAAACCCACATGTTGTCCTAGGAATGCATGATACCTTTAACTAGGCTTGAGATCTGTAGTCTTAGGTCTGGATCTTATAGCTTTAGGCTTGAATGCTGAGGAAGAAGGAGCTATGGCATAAGATCGCCAATTCAAGGGAAGAAAGGTTATTCTCCTTGAGGAAGGGACTGACCCACCCTAGTTTTGTGCATTTTCAGGAAGGCAAAAATTATGGACCGAAACCGGCATGAGAGTACATCTCCAAGAAGCAGGGATCAAGAGATTTGGAATCCTCCAATGGAAGGGGATAGGCTATAGCCGAAGCTATTTGGCAGATGACTGAAGTGGAGCGTACTAAGGTAGCTATTCGGCAGATGATTGAAGTGGTGCGTACTAAGGTAGAACAAGGACAGAATGCCAGACAAGTACCACCTAGAGGAGAACAAGGTTGTACCTACGAGAAGTTTATGGTGTATAGATGCCCGAATTTCGTTGAAATGGAAGGACCTTTGAAGGCCAACAAGTGGCTTATGGATTTAGAAAGAACTTTCGAAATTAGTGGATGCACTGAGGAGCAGAAGGTCCAGTACGCGGGACATATGCTTCAGGGAGAAGCTGGAATTTGGTGGTCTGACCTCACTCACTTGGGAACAATTCAAGACAGAGTTTGACAACTGTTTCTTACTAGAGACGGCTAAGCAGCATAAAGCTTTGGAATTTGCAAGTTTGACTCAAGGGAATATGACGGTTGATTAGTACGCCGCTCGTTTCATGGAAATGGGAAGGTTCACACCTCTTCTGATTAGCACCGAGAAGATGCAAGCAAGGAAGTTCCAGGACGACTTGCAACCTTGTATCCGAAACCAAGTAGCTTGTCCGCAGATAGTAAATTTCCAAGAATTGGTCAATGTGGCTTCGATAGCAGAGGCGTAGCAACGAAGACTAATCGCAAAGGCTCAAGCGGATAGAAAAAGGGGATTTCCTTACTCGTCAAGAAGTAATACTGGGAAGCGAAAGGCCCCAGTAACCCTAAGCAAAGGAAAAGGCGTGGTAGTTGGGAAGGCAGCACCCATTACTCCACCACCTTGTCGCCAGTGCAGGAAGAGGCACAGTAGAGAATGTCGAAGGGCCTCAGGAGCATGTTTTAGATGTGGTCAAACCGGCCATATGATCCGGGATTGTCCGCAAATTACACCTGGAGGAGTGTTGCCGCCAAATGCTAAACCCAAGACTGCAGCAAAGGCCAAGGTTTATGCTATTACGCCAGGAGAAGTAGATCTAGAAGCTGATGAGATGGCAAATGCGGGAGTGATTACTGGTAACATTTCCAACTTTGCGTATGAGTATAGTCACGAATTGCCCGTTGGAAATCGTAAACCTATTCTTGATCGCGGATTTGATTGTTTTTCACATGATGGAACTCAATCTAATCTTAGGAATGGACTGGTTGTCTAGGCATTATAGACTGTTAGAGGTGGGAGGTAGTGTTTAACTTAGCTGCATGCGAAAGGATTTGCTATATGGGTGAGTTTGTTCGGCTTGATCTGTTTATGGTAACGGCCGAACAAGTCAAGAAGAGTTTGGTGAACAGGGATAATGTCTACCTAGTGATGATAAGGGACATAAAGGAAGGACCTGAAGGAATCCAAGGAATCCCTATGATTGAGGATTTTCCTAAGGTTTTCGCTGATGAACTACCCAGATTACCTCTAGATTGAGAGACGGAATTTGTAATTGAGCTTGAACCGGCCACAGCCCCTGTGCATAAGGCACCTTATCAGATGGGAGCATAAAGTGCAGATAGAAGAGCTTTTAGCAAAGGTTTTTATTCGACCTAGATCATTGCCATGGGGAGCACCGATCTTGTTCGTTAAGAAGAAGGAAGGGACTTTTCGGATGTGCATCGATTATAGGGATTTGAATAAAGTGACTGTTAAGAATAAATATCCCTTGCCAAGCATAGACGATCTATTGGATCAATCGCAAGGAGCTACGATTTTCTCAAAGATTGATCTATGATTCAAATATCATCAACTTAGAATTAGGGAGCAAGATGTCTCTAAGACTGCTTTCGGAACCCGTTATGGACACTCCGAGTTTCTAGTCATGCCTTTTGGGCTGACGAATGCCCCTGCCACATTTATGTAATTGATGAATCGTATTTTCCAGCAATATTTAGATAGTTTTGTAGTGGTATTCTTAGAAGACATATTGATTTACTCTCATGATGAGGAAGAGCATAAGAAGCACTTGAGGATTGTACTGGAAACATTGTAGGAACATCAGTTGTATGCCAAACTTAGTAAGTGTGAGTTCTGGCTTCGTGAAGTGACATTTTTAGGACATGTGATTTCTAGCAAAGGAGTGGCAGTGGATCATGCTAAGATTGATGCTATAACGGAATGGCAAAGGCCAACTAATGCTCATGAAGTACGTAGTTTCCTTGGTTTGGCAGGATATTACCGAAGATTTGTGGAAGGATTTTCCAAACTTTCTAGCCCTTTAACAGTATTGACAAGAAAGAATGCTAGATATGTATGGACTGACCAGTGCGAGAGAAGTTTCTAGGAATTAAAGAAGAGGTTGACTTTGGCCCTAGTGTTGGTATTACCAGAACTTCGTAAGCCCTACGTAGTCTACAGTGACGCCTCTAAGATGGGATTGGGATGCGTTCTAATGCAAGAAAGAAGGGTCGTCGCATATGCTTCGCGACAGCTCAAAGACCATGAACGAAATTATCCTACCCATGACTTGGAATTAGCAACGGTAGTTTTTGCACTAAAACTTTGGAGGCACTATTTGTATAGGGAGCAATGTGAAGTGTACACGGATCACAAAAGTCTAAAGTATCTATTTAGTTAGAAGAACCTAAATATGAGGCAACGAAGATGGGTGGAGACCATTAGTGATTATCAGTGCAAGATTAAATATCACCCCGGCAAGGCTAACGTTGTTGTTGATGCACTTAGTCGCAAGGCTCAAACAGACTTACCATCGATTTTAACAAGATTGAGGAACCTAATGGTTGGAGAATTGCCGCGAGATGTCATGTATGCAGTAGTACAAGAGTTTATATCTGTGATTGAAGAAGAAATCCTAGAAGGACAGCGCAAGGACGAGAAACTGGAAAAGCTTCTACAGAAGATTTTGAAATCAGAAGGGCCGCAACATTTCTCTATTGGAAGGAATGAGATGCTCTTTTATAAGGAGATGAAAGTAATTCCTAACCTTGCTGAACTTAAGGAAAGGTTACTAAGGGAGGCTCATTGCACCCCTTACACAGCGCACCCTGGCAGTACAAAGATGTATCGAGATTTAAAAGGTCAGTTTTGGGGGGATTGAATTAAGGACGTAGCAGAGTTTGTGGCAAAATGCTCCATTTGCCAAATGGTGAAAGCTGAACATCAGAGACCAGCAGGTGAATTACAGTCATTACCTATCCCAGAGTGGAAATGGGATGATGTGTCTATGGACTTTGTAATTGGTCTGCTAAGGACTTCTTCAGGAAAGAACTTGATATGGGTTATAGTTGATCAGTTGACTAAGAGTGCACATTTTCTACCCATACCTAATACAAATTCTATGGAGAAATTATCTCGACTTTATGTTAAGGAAATTATCCGGTTGCACGAAGTACCTAAGACTATAGTATCGGACCGAGATACCCATTTTACTTCGTGATTTTGGCAAAGTTTGCAAAAGATGTTAGGCACTCATCTAAACTTTAGCATTGCTTATCATCCTCAGACGGACAAACAAATGAAACTTACAATTCAGACATTGGAAGATATGCTGCGAGCATGTGTTATGGAGCTAAGTGGTGATTGGGAAAGTCACCTACCTTTGGTGGAATTCACCTACAATAACAGTTTTCAAGCAACCATTCAGATGGCACCTTACGAGGCTTTGTATGGAAGGAAATGCAGATCCCCTATGTATTGGGATGAAGTGGGTGTAAGGAAAATGCTAGGACCCGAATACCTACAAGAAGTACAGAGACAAGTAACTGTGATCCACGAAAGAATGAAAGCAGCTCAGAACAGACAGAAGAGTTATGCCGATAACCGACGTAGGAATTTGGAGTATGCAGTAGGAGATTGGGTATTCCTCAAAGTATTGCCCATGAAAGGAGTCGTACATTTTGGCAAGAAGGGAAAGTTAAATACCCAATACGTAGGACCCTACGAAATAGTCGAAAGAGTTGGTCCAGTAGCTTACAGATTAAATTTGCCAATAGAGATGCAGGGAATACACAATGTGTTTCATGTATCAACTTTGAAGAAGAGTTTCGGAGAAAAATGACCAATAGTTATGAAGTCCGATGAGATTCAACTTCAACCCAATTTGTCTTATATCGAATGGCCAGTACAGATCGTGGATCGTAAGGAACAGGAGTTAAGGAATCGGAAGATACCTCTACTGAAAGTGCTCTAGAACAACTCAGACTTCGAAGAAGCAACTTGGGAACGGGAGGATACATTGAGAAACGAGTATCCTCATTTGTTTGTAGCTTAAAAACCTTTGATGTATGTATGAATTGTGTGATATGGATGTATTGGATGTTTATGTATGCCGCGAATGTGTTATTCTATGAGAAATTGTCTCTTTCAGGCTTGCTAGTTTAAGTATGGTAATCCTGTGTACCACTATCGAACTCTTGAAATAGGGAACGACACGAACTAGATGGACCCCACGTATGTCAGTTTCCTTAATGGCACGCTTGAGGGAACAAAGAGAACATCTATCAGTGAACGCCTTAGAAGAAAACAGTAGGTGTTGGCAAAGCAAGCAAGACAGATGGAAATATTTGACCATCATCGCACTCATGTGATGGATGCAGATGGTCGAGGAAGACTTCGCTTTCGACGAGCATCACCACATGAGGAATGGCAGCCGTGGAGTAGCTCAAAGGAAGCAGAAAGAAGAAATCTGCGTAATTTTGATCCAGAAGCAGAATCAAGTCGCACAGCGGAAGAACGTGCAAGTTGGTTTGTACCTTTTGAGATTTCGGATACGTCTGCGGATCGTATTCATTTTCGTGAAGAAGGTCAATCAATCGAGGACACCGAGCTTATCTCTTGGAGGCATAGACAAACCAAGAGGTAACATATTAGTAACCAAATAATTTACAATATTCGCATACCAAGGTATTGTCACACTTGCGGAGAACAATTACTCTTCAGGGAATGTTTCCTGCAGACGAAGTTCATCCTCCACATGAACTAAACGACTCAAATAATCTACGACATGATTTTCTGTGCCTCTTTTGTCTTTGATCTCCAAATCAAATTCACTCAAGAGAAGTATCCATCTTATTAATCTTGGTTTTGCCTCTTTCTTCATCATCAAATAACGAAGAGCTGCATGATCAGAGTAACAAATGATTTTAGTACCAAGTAAATAAGATCGAAACTTTTCTAGGCATCATTCAAAGTCCTTGAAGCATAATAAATGACATGAGACCCTTTTTCAATTCTTTGACCCAAAACAGTGCCTACTACATAATCACTTGCATTGCACATTATCACGAAAGGAACGTTCTAGTCAAGGGCTGGATAACTGGGGTAGAAGTCAACAGTTCCTTCAATTTATCAAACGCATTTTTACACGCCTCATCGAGCTCAAAAGCCACATCCTTTTGTAGTAACTTTGTGATGGCCCGAGTTTTGTCTAGGCTTGACCCTTAGAATTGTTCTAGGTTGCCATGGTATTTTAGGAGCCTTAGAAGCCTTTGATGTAGTAACTTAAGCCTAAGAGAAGAGTGGCTCTAGTTTACTTTAGGATTTCGGCCTTATTGGGAATTTAGGTCCAAAGGATTATACCAAAATATCTGAAAATGTTGTGGATACTTCAACGAAGGTTCAAGAATAGGAATCTTGGGTAAGGCTTTGTGAGCATAGTATATTAAATACAAAGAGGGTACTTGTTATTGGAGAATTTTTATTGAATAGTTTTGTTTTGCTCCGTTGACTTAGTACTTTGGGAAGTTGGCATGTATTTTGAGACTTCGTCATATTCTTAGTTCTTTATTTTGGAGTAAATGGTTTAAAGCAATGAGTTTATGTGTAATTGAGGAATTTGAGTTCATATTTGTACAATGAGATATGATTTTAAGTATTAAGAGGTAACTCTCCGACCCATCCGGGTCTGGGGTGTTACAGTTGGTATCAGAGACAGGTTTGAGATTCTGCATACTATAATAAGGAGTTTGATGAGATTTAAGGTTTAAGGTTCTACAGACAATAACATGTGAGGTCCTTGATATCTGTGGCTTTAGGAAATAATTTTCAGATTTGAGGAGTAGACATTTGCTGGCTGCAAGAAATGATTCTATTGATATTTAAGGTTTTAGAAATTCTGTAGGTCCAAGATATGATTTTTTTAGGATATTTAAGGCTTCCGCATTTGATTACTCATGGAAGGTAGCTTACGAAATATGAGGTTTAGAGGTTCTGCATACTTTAAAAATGATCTAGATGAGATTTGATGTTTTAGACTTTTCGGTATTTAAGAAATGATTTTCATGAGACTTAGAATTTTACATCCAGTAGGCTATTTTGTGGACTTTAGGAAATGATTTTGATAGATTTAAGGTTTAGATTTTGAAGGTGTATATAAGTTTGATATCTGTAGGCTCTAATATTTGAGATTTTGGACTTCGCTTTTATTTTATTTTATTTTCCGATATACTTCTTTTGTTCATTTTTGGGTAAGTCTCTTGGTCCCACCTAATAAAATTCTTGTTGGCAACGCAAGTTAGCATTTTGATCATAGTACTTTTGTGACGCCCGCAAATTCCGCTTGGGATCGGACGGACATTTGAAGCGTCGAGACATGCAACACAAGGTTACCTGCCCCCGTTCATGACATATAAGATGCAATATTCCTAGCATGCATCTAGCATTATGCAATATTCGCAGCGGATAATTTTTCTTTTTAGCAATACTATGCACCAAACCGAAATATCCCAAATACTTAAAACATAATGACATACTAAACAACTGAGATCACAATATTAATCCATATGGTTGTGATCAAAAGAGTGATGGAGATTGAACTCTACAAATACAAGTAGTAATCTGAGGTAACTACTGTATTAACACCTACATCGCATCGTCGCTTAGTCGACCATTTCCAGTTGGTCGATTCCCGATTCTCCTTCAGATCCTGTAACAAAATCTACCATTCGGGGGGAATGGTAGTTGGGACTACCACAGTGAGATTTGATTACAAATCTCAGCAAGTTAACAGGAAACTTCCACACAGGTTAATGATGCATGCATGGCAGTAAAAGCATGAATGCATAATCAAATCGTAAGTAATCATAGCATAACTTGACATACAACATAACATAACTGGCATAACTTAAACTGAAACTGAAGCTTAGCATGAACGTGACTTGAAACATAACATGGACTTGAAACATAACATGAACGTGAACATGCATAATTTGAACTTGAACTTGAGCATGACATAACATAAATGTGAACTTGGAACATAACGTAAACGTGAACATAACATAACATGAACTTGGAACATATTCTTGTCTCATGGGATTACCATGATTGCGTGAACGTAAACTTGAACATAACATAACGTGAAACATGACTTGAACTTGGAATCTTATTCAATAGACTTAATCAATCATTAACATGACCATATGGGTGCTACACAGGTCCCCTTGAGCCGTGTGTCCCTGCCGATTACCGCATCACATCACAGGTTTCTATACCAGCTGTGAGTGCGTTAATACGTACTCCACAGTTATTGTGGCCCCACGTATTCTACGTGTCACAATTGCTGTGTCTCACGTAGTGTATGCTCCACAGTTGTTGTGGCCCCATACTTCATGCTCCACAGTTGTTGTGGCCCCATGACTTGTTTGTTTGTGCCACACTTGCTGTGGACACACGTAACATAATGTGTGGCACCATCGGCGTTAGTGCCTGGCGCGCTCCGGTGACCAGCTAATTAGGCCCCATTCGCAACCTGTTGACTGTACTTCGTCAACCCAGGAAATTTCACACCTATTTAGACACTCCAGCGTGAACAAAGGAGTTCCACTAGGATATTACCCCATCCTAGCGCTTAGGGTCGTGATTGACATGAATGACTTAACTGGCAGACATGACATTTCGTAACGTGACGTAACATGAACGTGACATAAAAGACAGAAATCTTGACGTAACATAACGTGACATGAACGTAGGATGACAGACATGACATACTTCGAGACATAAATGTAACAGAGAACATTTCATAACATGTCATACATGTAACATGCAACATTTCGTAACATGGCATACCATATAACAGACAACATTTCTTAACGTGGCGTAACATGTGACAATGAATATTACATGACAAGAAATACATGTAACAGATGGCATACTTAACTTAACATGACATACTTGCAATGTATAGCATGTATAGCAATACGTGACAGAATATCTTGTGTAACAGATGAATAATTCATGACAGAATAAATTCTGTGTAACAGATAAATATGTAATGACTTGGCATGGCACATATGATAACATGCATACATACAATTTAGTTCCCTTACTTATCACACATACACATTAAATTGATAGTAAGTTAAAAGCTAACTTACCTCGATCTTCGTGCTTCGAGACAAAACTCAAGTGCGATCACGGGAAACTGAAAGTAGTGATTTCTAAAAATTAGAACTTAATCACTAACAATTAGGAATATGGAAAAATATCAACTTAGAGTAAAATTACCATTTTACCCTCTACATGTGGGAAAATGACCATTTTACCCCTAACTTAAGGATTTTGCATCATAACTTCAAAAATCACCAAAATTTACATACCTTATGTAAATTTTGTCCTAAACTCAAATATCAATTCATAAAAATTTAAAACTAAACACAACCATCAAAACTCTATATGGCCGAAACTTACAAAGGCTATTTCCTTTGCTTTTTGTTGTAATTCTTTCAAATCTCAAACTCATGATTAAACCAAAATTTTTCTTCTACTACACTCATAACATATTCTTAAGAATAATCATGTTTTGAATCATGAACAAAAGTCATCAAAATCACTAAAACCATACTTGAACTTTTTGGTTTCTCTTCTAAGTTCAAAACAGAATTTTGTTTCTAACTTGTTTTGATCAACCTCTTGATCCATGACTTATAAAGAAGTGATCTTCAAACCAAAACATCACATGGTTCAAAAAGGTGTCCTAAAACAGATCCAAGCTTCAAACTCAAGATCACATGGGTAAACATCAACCAAAACATAAATTTAGCCAAGAACATCATCACTTTGGCCTAACCGAATATCTCCTTCCATAAAATTTCATATGTTCGAAACTAACATCAAATATCTTCAAAATAACATTATAAAATGTATATAAGATGCTTAGGATCTTCCAATAAAAATATCAAAGCCATTGGAATAAGATTAAACCATAAAAGATTTAAACTTTCTCAAAACAGAAACTGTTTTTCCTCTTCCAGTTTCTAAGTTTCTAGACCTAAGAAAATATTTCACCAAAACTTTTAATCATGCAACAAATCCTCAACCAATAATCATATACACATGTTAACAGTACTCCATAAAAATTTCGGACCAAGATCTATTCATTAGCTTGGTCAAAAACTCCAAAATATAACACACTCTCCAGTTTATCGCCCAGAATGACCTTTCTGGGGTCTAAACAACTTTTTACCAATCAAATGATCTCCAAATGGAACAAATAAGATATCCACGTAAACTAGACTCCAAAAGAAACAACTTTCATGAAGGAAACGTTGCGAGGAAACACTTAAAAAAGCTTCGAAACAGGCATTCAAAAGAGGTACGAAAAACTGTCCGAGAGTGTCTTTTGTGTTCTATGAAGGAAAAGTGTAAAGGAGAGTTGCTTTTTCGTGGGAAGTGGACTGAAGAGCTTCTTACACAAGCTATGTAAAGTGATAGGACTGAAGGAATGGTTGAGTGTTGGCCTTTTCTTCTCATAAAAATCAGACCAAGATCTTTTCTTAAGGTGGAGTGTAAGAGTGAATGAGTGAGGTGGCCCTTTAGCTATGTCTTTCAAGAACCTTCTAGGCTCTTCTTGTACAGATCTGGCCAGCCAAGTGGGGGTACAAAACTTAGCCATGAAGCAATCCTATGGTGACCAAATTCGTGGGCCTTAAAGGGCCTAAACCGAATGGGCCTAAAATTTGGGGTTTAAAGAGGGTTTGGGTTGCTATCAAGCCCAAATCCAATATCACTTGGCCCAATCAATTTTTCAAGGTTAACAAGGTTGGATAATGATGTTCTAACACAAATTTGAAGGATTAATAGCATGTGGAAGTGATTTAATCAAGTGATTAAACACAATGCTAGAAATCGGATTAGAAAATGTTTAGAGGCCAACTTTAGGGTTTTGGGGAAACCGTTTAGGGTTTCGATTTCAACCATGCTTTTGGGCTTTCGATTGGATTCCCACCATTTAGAATTTCACTAGGATTGAAAACCTCTTTGATCTGGCACAATTTGGTTGAGCAGATGAAACAAAGTTTTGCTTAAGCGACATGATCTCACACCTTGATTCCTTCAAATCCAACAAACGTTCCTTATGGTGCCAAGTGTCTAAAATTATTCACTAAGTGTGGCTAAGATCTTGCCAAGTGTCCAAATAAAACTTCTCTAATCCAATTTGGACATTCCACACTGTGATTTCGAAACACTGCAATTGGTGCGCTTATCGAGGTTACTATTCACTTCGAAAAAGTGAATCATAAAATTAGTACTAAAAATTCCTAAATATTCATATTAACCTTTAGTGAAAATCTTTTACCGAAATTTAACCTCGAAGTGCCCCTAAAAATAATTTCACAATTTCCAACAGACGTTTCGTCCGGAATTATGAAAATAGGATATTGTGCCATAAAATCCTAAATAATCCACTGAGTGTAATGGCGTAGACCATAATGCATTCTGACACTTCTAACCACCTCAAATAAATAAAACTCATATTTCTAGCAGCATAGTGAGTGATAACACTGACTATGTTGACAGACTAAAACCTATGCAATAGGTCGATTCGTAAAAACTTATGGGATTTTCACGAGATTCCTAAAGTCAATAGAAATTCCGCCAATGAATTTCTAGCGGGCTGTTACAACTTTTAGAAACTATATTTTTTTTTATAAATATTTTTTTTTCTTTGTATTTTTTTTTTGGAAACTGTTATGAGTTTTTCATTGATATGACCAATTTTTGAACCCAACTACATCGTGTGATCCTCCTATTCTAGGTGCGAGTCAATTCCTTCCATAGTCACTTAGTGGGGCACACCTTTTGTGCCTAAATTTTTTAGTACTAGTGTGTGGTCATCAGACATAAATGTGTACATAATGGCTTTTGATTGCAGTTGAGAATGGAAGAGGGTATCTAAAAGTATAAGTGAGTGGGCATGGTTTTGGGTAGACAAGAAATCTTTTGTTATCAAAGTGTGGTAAAAGAAATATTGGTAGAGGCCGAAATGGTTTAGACTCTGCGTTGATGTGTTTATAGATCCTAGTTTTAGAAATTTTTGCAAAATTATCAAAGTGCGCAACAAAAGCGTGGTTTTTGTAATACGATGGTTTGAGAGTAAGCATAGTGATTTTTGGGTAATTAGTTGTGACTTGAGATCGCATATATTTTAAAATCTCGTGCTATAGATTTCAAGTTTGATGATTTTTAGGAATCACGAGCTAAGTTGGATTACTTCGTGAGTTTAGTGTGAGATTAAAGTCATCAACTTTGGAGAGTCTTATTTAGTAGGTTTATGATTTTATGTTATTTGATATTTGGAGTCCTGGATATTTCTAAATATTATTTTGGAATTCTTTTTAGTTAGTTGTGAGGTTTAGCTAAAAAAAAAAAGTATGGACTGGTTAAATGTGGAGGCTAGTTCTTTTACAATGTGTTTAGGACTACAAGTTGTTAGAGTGAGCAGCCGAAGCATGGTTTTGGTGATATGATAGTTTGAGAGTTTATTTCATTATTTATTGAGGTTTAATATTAGGTGGAGAATTTGAAATTTATTATTTGGTCTTTAATTGCATTATTGAGGTTTATATTTTAGACTTGAAATGGTAGTGTGCGCAAACGTGTATGGCTAGGGAAAATATGGGAGAATACGATCGACAATATTGGAGGGTTAGAATTTGGAATATTAGGTTCGACAATTTTGGAATATTAATTAGGTTCGACAATATGATTGACGATTGGGGTAGGCATAGAATGGTTGTAGTGGATAAATATTTAGGCTTTGCTTATTGTACTAACAAATTTCGAGGACGAAATTGTTTTAAAAGGGGAGAATGTAACCCCCGGGTTCAGCAACAAGCCGCTCTATAAAAGTTTTGTTTTTGGACTTATACGTATGAAGAGCTTAGTTATTTTTTTAAGTATTTTTTTTAGACTACAGGCCTAAAATCTTTGTGTTGGCAAATTATGATTTTATTCGGCTTGATAATTAGGTTGTTTTTCTAAAGGGCCAAGGTGATAATTGAGCCGAGAAATTTCTAGAACAAGTTGGATTATTTTTAGAATTGAGTCGAGACTCATGACTCAAGAAAAACCCAAGACCCAAGCTCACACCCGTTTGTTTTTAAAGCATGAAAACCAACTATCCCTTTTATGATCATTTTCGCCACCACGCACGATTCCAGTCCCACACACGTCTCCCTCATTTCTCTAGGGTTTTTGCATCGCCAATAAATATATATATATATATATATACACACACGTACCTGCATGTTAGTTTACCAAGCCTATAGCTGCCGCAAAACTCCCACGGTAGTCTCCACCCACGCACACACAGAAGCTCCATCCACAAACCATCGTCTATTTCGATCACGTCCCTCCTTCCCTCATCCTCCAGCGTTGCACGTCGCGTGAAGCCCAGCAGCCGCATCTCTTTGTGTCAACCATGGGACCACCGTGGAACTGCCACCAGCAACCTCCTTGCCCAGACCTGCATGAGTCTTCTATCCGTCTGCCATATGACATGACCACCACCTTGTAGAAACCATAAGCCGCAACCTGCACCACGTACCGAGAGTCACTCCACGGAGGATATGCCAGCCATACCCCCCTTTCTCTTTTATTCGCCTCAACCATCAGCCCTTTAAATCTCTGCCCTTCACCTCCGTGCCCAGCCCATGCGAGATCGGCAACCACCTGCATAGAGAACCGAAGACCCCTGTTTTTACTCTCCAAAACAGAGCATCTACCACTACATTGTGAGCCCCTGCAACCACCACAACCAAGAGCCAAACGCATTGAAAACATCCACAACCCGTTCCTGCTACGCCCTGCACCACCCTCCCTCTTGGTAACATATCTCCCCCGCACGATATAACCCTCTTGCTCTCTCTCTCCGTCTCTCTCTCGCTCACCACTCCCTCAATTTCGCTTGTGCACAGCCCAGCTCAATGGAGTCTCCGCCGCACACCCGCTCTTCTGTCGCGCCACCTTAGTCACTCCAGCCAGCCCCGTCGCGCCTTGCCCTCCATGCATACTCTCGGTTTAGTCGTAAGTCATTGCCGCTGCACTTCTTTTCTTTTGTTTTTCATGTTGCTGACTATATATATATGGGTAAGTCTGTAACCTAATAGAATAGGAGTAATAACTGTTATGCCCTCTGATCATGTTTTCAAATGATGAAAAATTTCGAAAGCTGTTGCATAGTTGATCTAATAAATAAATAAATTTACATTATTACCTTTTTGAGTTACAAGTTTCATTATTGTGTTTTAAACCTTTAATAAGTATTTGTAAACTTTAAAATTTTCCATGTTTACAGAAATGATTTTGATAAGTTGGTTTTTGTAAGAGACTAATATTTTAACGGAATATTTATCTTGTAAATACTGATGAATTTTTGAAGTGATCGGTAAGTGCAAAATCTTGTTTTGAATCTTTTAAGAGAATGTTTTTTATTTAAACAAAAGTATGATTATCTATTTATAATGACTTCGATATAGTTATGTTATTTTAGTTTTATAAATTATAGTAAGATCTCAATCGTAAATAAGTTAGAATTTAATGTTTTAGTCAGAGTTATTATGTTGAATATCAATGATTTAGAAAGCGATGTTGGTATTTTAGGAATAATGAGAATTTTGGGTTTGAGGAATTAAAAATGGATTATTTTAGAAGTTTCAGGCTTGAATATTGAAATACGAGATTGATTGGAAATTTATGAAAATTTACGTGATTATCTTATAGGTGACGATTAATTTTTGTTCGGCATTGTTGAGGAAATTTTCGAAAAGCTAAGACATCCAGGTAAGCCGGGTTCTTATGCTAGGCTTTACACGAATTATTGAGATTGAGGTTGATTTTCTAAAAACTTTACATATTTTTGTGATGAAATGAGAACTTGAGAAAAACCAACCTCGGTCGCTTATTTGCATTACTCATGAAATCTGTATGAAAAAAAAAAATATTTTCTGATATGCATTGTGTATAAATGAGCTAAATTTTGTCATGTTGTCTCTGAAATCTAAAATGAGCGATATTGAGAATCTAAAAAAATTGTGCATTGATTTAGAAAGATGCTCCGACTTTTGTTTTCGGTATGTGAGAATGATCTGATTATGTTTTGGTACTCTGTTTTATTTTGATATGGCATCTGAAAACCTTTGGCATGGTGCACTGATTTTGTATCTAATTATGTCTCTGCTCTGATCTGCTATGCTCTGCTCTGTTTGGGTTGGTACCAACTTCTTTGTCTCTGAGTGCACCCACTTTGGAAACAAAGTAGTTTTATTGTGGTCTTTCCTGTGTGTACACTCGGGGCTCTGAGAAGAATAAGGGAAAGATTTCACCTTTGTCTCTGCCCGGTTTGGCCACCGGGGATAGCACAACCCTACCACGGGGGTGAAACATGATCTCTGCTCTATAAGATACTCTGTTTTGATGTGACAATGATGCTCAGGTTATGTCATGCCAAAGTACTCTGGGTTTTACTGGTCTTAAAACCATCGCTCTGTTACTTTTGAAAACATGTTTTGTTCTGCATGATAACTCTAGAAAATATTTTGTGTTGCATACTATATTTTGTAAATGCTCATGTTTGCACGCTAGTATATGTTCTCTGCTTACTAAGTTGTTGATAACTCACCCCTTATCTCCACAATATGTTTCAGATGATTTGAATATTCCAGTTGAGGATCAAGAACATGGAGCAGAGGTGAGAGGAGTTAAGAATGATGGTTTAAGCATAGATGGTTTACATTAGTATTGGAGATTTTTATTCAGTAAGCTTGTTGTGCTCTGATGATGTGATTTGTTGGGAGGTTGATGTTTATATTAAGACTTTGAATTATCTTAGAATAATTATACTAGAGTATTTGAAGTGAATTAATGAGTATTTTGTACGATAGAGAAAAATTAGAGTATGTACTATGTGGATGGAAAATAATTTTTAGGTGACATAAGTTAAATCTCCGGACCCTCAGGGATGGGGCATTATAGGAGCCGTGTTGTGTCCACTCTCTGAACAAGTATAAGAGCTCATATGATAAGGATCACTCGATGAAAATCTTGTGATATGTTCTGATAAGGCAAATTCTGAATAAGAGCACGTGAATAAGAAAGTTAAGAAGTTTCTCGAAACCTCATTGTGGTAGTTTCCACTAACATTCCCCAACCGGAATGGTAGAAGTTGTAACAGGTTTAGTAAGAGGCGACGATGACCAAGAGAAAGAGAACGACACCTCCTCCTCCGGTGAGGATTGTGCTTAAAATGGCCATGGATCGGCCCAAGTCTTCCCTCTGGGATCAGCTCGAAGCCATCGATTGAGAGATCATGGGTATACTTGAATTCATCCTCGAGTTCAAGCGGCATAATAACCGAGATAAGGACAAGACTTTAGAGAAGCGCGTGAAGCCCAAGTCTTCTTGAAGAGTACAGGAGTATAAGTGTTTAGTGGAAAGAAGAAAAAAAACACAAAAAAAGAAGGCAACAACATTGTGACCAACTTTTGTGGACTTATGTTTCTTTTGTGGGAATCCCGTGTTTTGGGAAATTTAAAATTATGCTTCATGCTTATTGGGATATTTTGCCTTTAAGGCCTATGTTTGTGTTTTGGGACAATGTTTTGGGTTATGATATTAGTTTATGGTGCCATGTGCTTTGCAATTGCCTATCGCAATTGCCTATCGCGTTGCTTAGTTATTTTATTAATTTTTCCGCTGAATTGTTGTTGTATATTGCTAGTGTAGTTAGGTGCATAGCATATTATCTGTCATGTACGAGGGGTGTGTAGTCTTGTGTTACAT
>NC_049907.1:24664595-24676169 GCF_001411555.2 Juglans regia
TTCAAATCAGTTTTTCTCAAGCCTCAAAAATCTCCTAAAAATATTCTAAGTATTATCTTCAAATAACAATATCCAAATCTGATTAATTAAGGAAAATATAAGTAACTACAACTACAAGTAGTGGTTGCAACTCTTTACTAGTTGGATATGAAGTACACGTACGATATACAACTCAGTAGATATACAACTAGTTGGATATATATATATATATATTATATCTCAGTAGATATCATGCTAGGATTTTGATGCAAATGGTACTTGAATATACAGCTAGCTGAATTTTTTCGGGATATAGATATAGCAGTATTTGCTATAATATGGTATATGCTATAGCATGGTAATTGGTAGATATATATATATTAATTCCATGCAGATTCAACATGATTAATGCACTTAATTAATTAAACCTATGCAGAACATGTTACAACAATCTCTATATAAGCTTCCCAACCTATGTCACTTCCTTCACCAATTAAGTCTTTTGAGTTTGACATAGTTCTCATCGCATTTGCCATCAACTCGTAACTAGAATGGCCAGACTTGGGAATAGGTGTATGAAATCAAGGGGGAAAAGAACTTGGACGTCAGCTTTAATTAGGCTAGTAGGTTAATCTAATTGATCCTTATTTGCATCAGCTTCTAATTGATTTGCTATAGTAACCACCAAAGCTAGTAGCTAGCTAGGAATTAAATAAATGTTTTCTATTGGCTAATACAGTTAAGTACATGATTTTTTCAGATAACTATGAGACAACATGCTTTGTGACTCAAGAGGCATTATAGAATGTAAAGAATGGAGATTGTCTGGAGAACACATTACTGCAACATGTGTTTGTTGAAGTAATGTGTCTATATGTCCCAAAAGTATAATACATATAGTTGGGACAAGGATTTATAATTCCCTCCTGTACTTGGTTTTTATTTGCAAACATCACTATATTTTCATGGCCTTGATTGACTGGTTAACCCAGTGGAAAAATTGTAAATTACTATATTAATTATGTATAATATGTTGGTTATCTTAATTTTTGGTTGGATTAATTTGATATGGTATTGGTTTTACTTGTTGATGGTCTGTTGAGTTGAAAGAGGTTCAATACAAGCCTGTTTGGGGATTGTTAATTTGTGGGATAATTGTAGGAAACATATATTTTTTCTACTAGCAGATTTTGGTGATGATAAACTTTTTAAGAAGAGCTGATGTGGTCACAAATAGATTTTTTGCACAATACTATTTTCCATGACTAATGTTTATGGAAAATCTATCTTTTTTGACTAATGATTTTGGTGGAAACTGACTTTTATCGATGGTCCAAGCACACCTGATGATTGGTGCGAAATAGTAATTTCCACCAAAAGTTGAAAAAATTCTTTTGCCATGATTTAATGAAAGTGGAAAAAAGTGGAGATCACTTTGCCACGAGGAAGCTTCATGGGCAATCAATATTGCCAATCACTAAAGTTCCTAAGAAATGCTCTTTTCCGACCAATATATACAGTGGAAATACTAATTTCCACCACCAAAATTCATCATCTAAAAAAATCTATTGTCATGAATTACTTGGTGAGTAAAAACATTAAGACACCTCTTTTGCCATGAAGAAAATTCATGTAGACAGAATTTTTGCCACAAACTTCTTCAATGGAGAACGGTATTATTTCTCACCACAACCTTTCTCGCCAATGATGTCATGACAAAAAGATGGATTTTCCTATGAACTATGGTTTTGGTGGATAAATGCTCTTTCCTCACCATTTATATGCCACGAGTCTCCCATGAGACAAATTGATGGGAAAACTTTTTTTCTACTAAGCATGCACTTTTTCCGACTACAATCCCTCTCAAGAAAAAGCAGTATTTGTTGTATTGATTAAGATTATGCCATGGGTAATACAAATGGGTTAGTTTCTTCTGCCATTGTGACTGATTAAGATTATAATACAACATATTTAATATATATAATATGACAAACACCATTTATAGAATTATCATACATAACGAGTCCTAGTAACCTTGGGTTTTACAAATTAACAAAAGCACAACCAGAAACACACACACACACACACACATATATATATATATATATGCACACATGTACACACGAAAAGCCAACATTCCTAGCTAATTAATGAAGACCAAACTGAAGCCTTGATAGGAATTTGGTCAAATTTCATGACTGGTTGTAGATCTTTCCCCAACAGGCTAGCCAGTGTGCTTGCTTGGAAAGCCTATTCTGTGACCGGAAAAGGAGCCAATTAGAACAAAATGCTGAGTAGAATATATCAACCCAAAGGCCATGTTGTAGGATAACAAACAAACTAATTGGGACAGCGGGTGCCGCAACAAGTATACTGATCAGAACACTACTTGTTTTGGATTTAAAGACCAAAAAACAAGCTGCAGTGAAGGCAATCAACATGCCTACTATTGAGATTAAAAGCGTAGCGAGTCCCAACGCTAACCAACAAGGTAATGATATAAGGAAATCGTTTGTCGTGTAGCGTGACGTGAGAATTGACAAGAAAACTAATATTGAAGCTGAAGAGAATAACATTGCTACTGCATCTGATACGAAGAATACCATAAACCAGTTGCTTTCCAGAAATATAGGAATGCCTTCTTGATTGTTGCCACCCGGTATAATGAAAGCAGATGGAAAAACCACGGTGGCAATCAGTGTTGCCACGAGCATGCAAGATTTTGCCGTGACCTTCATCCACTTTTCACCATTTTTATGTAGTTTTTTATGGGTCTCCACAAATATATCCTTAGGTGTTTTGTTTTCTTCATTCGTCTCGTCCACAGATGACTTCGGCACGATCTTTTCTATCTCCTGCAATAACCAATTACCTATGAATTCAAAAATATCAAAAAGGGAGACCATGCATTAATACGTACATGTACGTACAACGAGAAGAAAATTAAGAAGTTGACTTACGTACTTGAAACCACAACAACTCTCGTTGCATTTGAAGGGCTGCTCCTGATACGATATTTAGTCGATCTTGAGAAGGCAATTCACTAGCTAAGTGCAGCATCATGTTCTTTTCTTCTTTGGTTTTAATGGTCCCAAGGTTGTCCTTCATAACACCTATCTCATATATTAAATTAAAAACTCGCACTTGTCGATATTTAATAGCAACGTGAAATAAAGTTCCATTTTCGTCATCTCGTTGCCATATGAGTTCGGGATAAGAGCGAATAAGTATAATTAGAAATTCAACGTTCCCTACTCTTGCAGCTTCAACAACTAGTTTCTTATGATGTTGAAGCATATCAGGTGGCGAGAAATCAAATTTGTCGTCTCCAAGCTTTTTGAAAAGGCAGCAAACTAATTGATGGGCTGATGCTTGCATCAAAGCTTTGTTGCAGAAGCGACCTCTGAAGCCTAATTAGGATTAAGAGATATAGATCAAGATCGTTTGGTTAAAAAGAAATATTAATTCTATATATATGCCATATATAGGAATATGAATTAAATGATTAAATTCACATTTTCCTGAGTTAATTATATATGCTCGATTAATTAGCATTCTGTGTCAAATTTTGCATGTCTAGTATATATATATATGGGTCCTGACTTCAATGCAAATATTAGCAGTACTTTAGTTCTTAATATAATATGGCCTCCTATCTACTTCCCAATTATGCCACGTACGTGGGGTATTAAACTATGCATCATGAACAGCAAAATATGAGATAACTTCCTATTGGCAGCAGCCGTCTACCACGAAGAAGGCACTCATGATCTCTATGCATGAACAACAAAATATGAGCGAGATGAACCGTCAGTAGGAGAAGCACAAGCAGCCCTTCTAGGTCAAGGAAGCTCAAGCCAAGGGAATCAAGGAACACATGATTCTAGAAGGCGCGACTCGCTTGACGTTTTAAGTACTGCCACTAATTTCAGCTTTGTGACAGTACACTAATGGATCGGCCCAATAATCAAGGATATTGTTGATAGATTAAAAGGAGTTGCATCTTGGTTAGAACTGGGCTCAAAAAGTTCAGAGAAGTGCCAATTTCGCTGCGCACGCCTGTTGGACTGCTTACTAGCTTGGACATGATAAAGATCATTCCCATGAGACTCCCTGGCCATCACAACTACATCCCTCCTGACTTTCTTAATTTTTTGTTCCCTTTTATCCATAAAAAAGAAAAAAATCTGATATGCTCTTGGATCTATTTGTACAAAGGAAACAATAAGTATTAGAATTGTTTAAGACATTTCAAATTCAAAATAGCTAATTATCAAATTAGATATCATCTAAAGAATATTTAATAAGATGAAGTGAGACTACTTTGTCATTCCAAGGTGTCAAATTGTTATTATTGTAATAAAACAATTGGCTGGAACTAATTGGTACAAAGTGTCAATTTCATAACCTAAACTATTAAAAAAACGCAGTACTTCTTCACACATTTAAGGCCGGACATAACGTGGTAAATTTATATGCTTGGTTAATGAATAAATTCCTCCAGTCCTCCAGTTATAAATATATATACACATGCATAGATACATACATGCATGCATACATCAAAAATACTATATACAATCACTTTTGCGTACTCCTTGCTCACTCTATTAATTAATGTGATTGGCTACACGCATCACTTTTTTTTAACATAAAATAATTTATTTGGTCAATTACATCAATGGAGTTCGCACTGAATATGCAAAAGTGACTATATGTAACAAAACTCTACAAACATACACACACATACATACATATATATATATATATCTATAGTCACACACAAATTATAAATAGTTATTAGTTTGGGTTTGAATTATAACCTAACAGGAGTACTTTAATAGCATATGTATGTATGTATATATGTATGTATGTATGTATACATATGTGTGTATATATACACACACACGTACACAAGTAAATTAGACGTTATTAGTTTGGGTTGGAAATAAACTAACAGGAGTTTAAGCATCTTTCCCATACTGATGGCTGACTTTTGCTGCCAATTTTTTCCGAAGGTTTTCTGGCCAACATTTCCAATGCTTCCCAAAGAAGATCCTTATTTCCAGGTGCTAACTTTAGTTCAGTAGCCAGAATTTTGTGTGCCGTATCTGTTCATAAAATTCAAATTAATATGACCATTTACTTATATATATATATATATATATATATATATATACACACACACACACATACGGAAAGTCTTGTGAAATCTCTATGAAATAATTTTTAAGAATTAAAACTTCATGATCATGAGGTCAAACAAAAGGTAATGGGTATTGTAAATAATTTTTTCATTGTTATTCACTACAAGAAAAACGAGCTTTTATGACCATTTAATTGTGGGAAAAAAAAAATATTTATGATCAAAACAGACTCATTTTAGTTGTAAATAGTCATTTCGTTGAAATAAAAAATCACAAATAAACAGTTTTATTGTAGTGATTTAGCCTATTTTAAGTAACTACCACATGCATTTAATTGGTTGATCTATGAAGTTATTTAAAATATGTCATGTTACAAGATTAATATCATTAATGTTCATCATTAATAGTCTCAAACTGATGATTCCAAGTATTGATGCGTAGGACGTACAACATACCATACAAATTACTGGAAATAGTAGCCTTAAGGAGCTCAGTGCGATCCGCAGAAGTCAAATCTTGAATAGGAGTCTTAGAGTACAAGTACGACACCATGTCTCTATTTCCAGTCACTATTGCCGCGTAAAGTGGTAAATCTTGGATGTAGCCCTTGAGGTGACTGGGGAGTATCGATGGTAGATTTTTGTTATGTTTCACCATCACCTTTGCAATTGTTACGATTCCTGATTGAGCGGCAAAATAAAGGGCTGTGGTCCTGCCATCATTGGATTTCAATGCTAATTGTTCCGACGTCATCAATCCCACGAGATTTTTTACAAAACGTGTACGTTTTGCAGCTACAGAAAAATGAAGAGCTGTATCTTGGTCTTTTGTTATGGCGGCTCCAAGGCAGTTTGAATGGGTCTCAATAAAATGTTTAGCAGCATTCCAGTCATCTTCTAGGATAGCTCGGCGGAGAGGAGCATAAATGGCAGGAGATTGAGATGATGAGCTATCACCCTCTTCCATTTTTTCCTTTGATCTTTTCTAAGCTTATTGAAAATTAGAAGAATTAATAGGATATTACGTATGTATGCATGTATGCATGCATGAGATGCTTAGTAATTAGGAGAATAGATAGACAATATATATATGGGTGACGATTGCGTTAAAAGTAAATAAATAAATTATAAAAATCTCTGAAACATAAATTAATTTTCTGTTTGGAAATATATTCATGGGTGCATGCGATATTATTGGTGATGATTTTTGAGCCAATATAATTAGCAGGACAACCGAAACTGCTAAATTAACCTTGGCTCTAAAGAATTTTTGAAACAGATCAATATTTACTTAAATATGGATTGTTGCAGAAAGTTAAAGAAAAGAAATCGGAGGCATCATGATCACGCATGAGATCTAGATCAAGAGCCAGCTATTCATATGTGCTGAAGATTTAATATTCGAGGTGGTGAACATTAACACTTACAGCTTCTATTCTAGGCGCAGTTAGAAATTCCTGATCAGCTTCTCTATTCTCGGTGATCAACGTTTTTGACACCCTCAACCTTGGACGAGACTAGTTTTGCTACAAAGCGGATTAGATTTATAGATCCACGTCCAGCATCATCTAGTCATGATCATGATAAATCAGCTGCTACGTCTGCCATGCAGATGCATGACAGTTAGACGTAGCAGCTGATTTATCATCTAGTAATAATAATTAAGTCTAGACACTATATTGTCCAAATTAAGATGCAGAAGAAAACACTTTAATTGATTCTTTAACCCAAGGCCCTTCAATAATATATTACTAATTTTTTTGAATTTATTTAAGTTTTTTGTTTGAAATGAGATTTATGAATTCAAAAGATAATAATATTTTATAAAAAAAGTACTTGTGAAAAAAAATTGTAAAATAAGTTTCATTTCTCTTTATAAAAAAAAAATGGAGTTGTGATATAATTTTAAAAAGAAAAAAAAAAGAGTTGTGAATGATTGTTTGATTTTTTTCGATCATAAGAGTATTGGTATTGATTAGTCAAATGCCTTTTCATCTTTAAATTTAACAAAAATTATCTATATTTACTTCACATTGAATTAGTTAAATTATTTTCATCCAAAACATAAGCTACAGTAAATTTATTATTCTTTTCAAATATAAAAAGAACTATAGCAAGTCTAAGAGTATTTTTTGAGATGATTATATGATAGATATGAGATTTTTATTTACATATGAGATTTTACCATCTATATACATATGAGATTATTATATTATAGATTATTAGATTGTGAAAATGAAAATGAATATGATTGTTGGAGATTATTGAAGATTATGAAAATAAAATAAATAAGTAATGAAAAAATTAAAAATAATTAAAAAAATATAAAAATAAAAAATAATAATATTTTTATTATTATAAAGAGTATGATGACTAATCCAAGATAAAAATTAATTTAAATAAAATATTATTGAAATATTATTATTATTTTAAATTTTTAAAAAATAAAATTATTTTATATATTTTATATAAAAATTAAAAAAAAATTATAATAATATAATGAAATGAAATGAAATATTTATTATATCCAACGGAGCAAACGATACCATAGAAATTAAGTACTGTACGTGCTAAAGGAGTCACGACTGATGCTCAGGACATATATACCCGTAGATGTTTGACATATATATATATATATATATATATTAACCTTAATTTTATTATAGTACTTATGCAAGTTTTCTATAAAATGTTTTTTTTTTAAATGTTTGCAGCTTCGTGAAACTGTACGCAGGACGTAGTACTACACATGTACCGGCACCATCTTTATAGGATAACTTAAATAATTATATGGTAATAATCCCAATTAAGCTTCATAGGCACTAAGAAGCGATTTTTTTGAGTACTGAATGACATATTCTCCTTCCTACATGATGGGGGACCATGCAATACTGATGGTCCGCTTGGAAAATAGATAAGGCAAGTCAAGGTTGTCGGCAAACTCTGGATAAGGTATGGAGTTTGGTTGTTCCCCTGATGAGTAGTGAAAGAGACTACGTAATGAAAAGAGGAAAAAAGGGAGCCTTTGTCTAGATAAATGTCTTAGAATTATATAAACCGATTTAATTAGATGAAAAATAAAAATAAAGAGTTCCTTGATAAGGCTTACTATAAATCTTATTTTGATTGTATTCTCGTACTATGTGTCATTTTATAGTTTTTTTTTAAATCCCATTTTAAATTGAGGATAGGAGTATGAATTTGAGCGTCTCAATAGCAGGTAGTCGAGCTTTGTTTATTTAATTTTTATTCAAATATGAGTTGAACTGATCATGTCTTTCATCTATCATAATTTTGTATTAGTGAATACTTAATTTAATAGACAAATCAAAATTTTGTTTATTTCGTTTTTATTCGAATATGAGCTGAACTCATGTTTTTCATCTATTATAATTTTGTATTCGCGAATACTTAATTTAATAGACAAATCAAACTCAATTCGAGTTTGATCAAGCTGATTTCGAGCCACTCATCTAGTAGTATATATAGTTTATTTACGGTACTGACCAATAATATTTTGTAAAATAATAATACTATTATAACTTAATTTTTCAAAACGAAAATCTTGTAGACGATTTTTCAACTTTCACAAGGCTCTTCTTTTTTTTTTTTTTTTTTTCACAAGGCTCTTCAATGATATATTACTAATACTTTTTGAATTTATTTAAGTTTTTTTCGTTTGAATTAAAGATTTATGAATTCAGATGATAATAATATTTTATTAAAAAAGTACTTGTGAAAAAAGTTATAAAATAAGTTTCATTTCTCTTTATAAAAAAAAAAAAAAAAAAAAAAGAAGACAGAGTTGTGACATAATTTTAAAAAGAAAAAAAGTTATGTTTTAGTCGTTTTCCTAATTGTGCGGTTGATCATTCTTGCGGCCCGCATGCGTTTACGGTTGAGTGTGATGTAACTATTTTAGTTTAATTTTTTTAAATATTCTTTTAAGATTCTTAATTATTAACAAAAAATATAAAAAAAATACATAATTTTACTGATAATTTTTTCTTTGATAAAATTAAAAAAATAAAATAAAATGTATGAACAATAAGATTAGGGATCCAAAAAAATAAAGCAATCATTCAGCATTTTCAGTTATTACTCGTCTATCACCATTAATATTGCATTCAATTGATGCGTCTTTTTCGTGAAAGAGAGATTTATAAGATTGGCTCCACCTTCGAAAGTTGAGTTTTTAATTGCCATTTAATATTTTTTGTCATTTTGTCAACAACATTCCAACAACCGTTGAGGCGAAGGGATCAATAGATGGCCCCGCGGGTAATACAGATGGGTTTCTTTCGTGATTGTGACCGATTAAGATTATGATCCTGACATCATAAAAATTTAGAATATTTAATAATATATATATTATTTTTATAAAAATATCTCTAATTTAAAATATTGTTATGTAAAATTAACTGATAATTTTTAAATATTACAAAGTAGTCTAAAATTATTACACATTAATATAAAATTATTATAAATTAATCTAAAAATATGGCAAATAATTTGAATAACTTAGGAATAAGAATGTTACAAATTACAATATATATATATATAATAAATAATAATAATAATAAAAAAAAAAGGAAATGGAGGCGGAATGGTGCATGTGTTTTGATTTTCATATTATAATAAATAATAAATAATAATCAATTTTAATGAAATTCACAAAATACTATCATTCACAACACAACTCAACCAATTTTAACATCCAAACGCAAGTTGCTACTGCCGGAGGCTACTTGTGTTTATCATCTGTTATTTATATCACATTGATTTTAGGGTTAATTAAAAAATAGATACCTAAATTTTCATATTTTAATCATTTGGAGCTTCAGGTTTTAACTTTCACAAAATTAATATGTGAGTTTTCAGGTGTTTAGTGTTTACATTAATTTAAGGCCTCCATCAATCTTCCTTTAAAAAAAATAAAAAGAGGGTTGTATTAGTATGTTTGTTTTCAATTAGCTAACGCAAATGAGATTAGTTGAGATTAAAATTAAAAGTTGAATAAAATATTATTAGAATATATTTTTTTAATATTATTTTTATTTTGAGATTTAAAAAAATTGAATTGTTTATTTTATTTTGTATGAAAATTTGAAAAAATTATAATGATTAGATGAGAAGAAATGAGTTGAGAGGAGTTGTGAAAACAAGCAAGGAGCCCGTTTGGATTGAGAAATCATCTCATCTCATCTCATCATTACAATTTTCTCAAATTTTCACATAATATACAATAAAAGTTTTAACTTTTTCAAATTTTAATTCAATTTTTTTAAAATTTTAAATAATAATAATATTAAAAAATAATACTGTAATAATATTTTTTTTAATTTTTAACTTTTATCTAAAATCACATCATCTCATCTCACTATTCAAACAAGACAAGCTTTTGATCACATGCATGGTGGGACATTGGAAATTTTGAACATCCAACTTGTTGTTCCTGCTTAAGTGAGCTGTAACCCTTCTAAAGCCTTTACATATTATTTAGAGATTTGCAAAACTAATATTGTTGCCAAATTGTATTTCGCAAGATCTTCATGTAATAAAACAACTGCTTTGGGACATGAGTAGTGCTGTCAATAACGAGTAATGTTACATATAATCGTGGAGAGCGTAAGCGTCACGCAATCATTTAAAAAAAGAGTGTGGTCCACTATTAAAAAATTAATTTTTTTTTATATGGGCCTCGTATTTACTCACTTTTTTCAAAAAGATTGCGCGGCGCTTAGACACTCTATGATTGCAAATATCATTTCTCAAAACTATATATGTCATCTGTTGTACGTAGTGTTTTATGCTTTTGACGTCACACACTACAACAAAAAAGAGCTATTGGGACAATTTTTGTTTGGAACAAAATGAAAATTGTTCCAAAAAAATGAGATGTATGGACGAATTTCAAATTTCATTCCTAAAAAATGACAGAAGGTGTTTACCATTCGAATATGTTCGAACGTTATATTTGGGGATGAAAAATTTGTTCCTAATAAGATAACTGTTCGAACATAATAAAATAAACATTCGAAAGAAAATTATATATGGTTAGACAATAACTTGGAGCGTTAAGTGAAAAAAGTTAGTGGGACATTGACTTAACGTTCGAACAACATACAAAAACGTTTGAACTTTAAGGTTAAACATTGTTCGAACATATATTATTTATGATCGAACAATAAATTGGAAGGTTAAATTAATAAATTTTGGCGGGACATTGACTTACCGTTCGAATGGTAAGTTAATCAATGTTCGAACTTAAAATAAAGTGTTCGTGATTAGATGAATGCTACTTCGCATATTTTAAAATTATTTATTCTTAATTTTATTTTTGTTAAACTAATTGAGTTGTTTTACTTATCATCTATACACCACATATTTGTTACAGGAAAAAAAGTAAAAATAAAATAAAATAGGTAAAGTGTCATGTGGTGTGTAATGGG